>NC_057813.1:651057262-651198601 GCF_018294505.1 Triticum aestivum
TGTGACGGTGTTAAGGGAGCATCCATCAATAGGTTCTTGTCACCAGTCATGTGATTTGTACATCCACTATCGAGGACCCAGTCGTTTGCTTTGGGATGATCATCCTGCAGATGAATTAGTGCATCTTACGAACTCATATACTTCATTAGTGAAGAATATGACGTCAAATTCATCAGTTCAATTTCATCAAGCAATAGCACAGATAAGCAGTGTGAGGACGTGTGAAATGAAAGTTCATTTCATCATGATTCGCATGCGTCCTTTTAGGCATATTTGTCAGCCCCCCAGCAAATTCTTCAGACGTCAAAGCACGTCTGGAGACCTGACCCTGCGAAAGAAATTAGTTCTTTTTCTTCACCACCCACATCTGAAGGGGTGACAAAGAGTTCATCACTCTGTGAGCACCATATGAGAAAGGTGGCATAGAAGCTAGTCCACTTCCTTTCACATACGAGGGGTTAGGGTAAGCATATGAATAAGCAGAGAAATTCTTCGAGGACTTATGAACGTAATGATTTGAAGAATAATGCGCATATTCATAGCCCTTAGCTCTACCTTGTGAAACAGAAGGGTTAGCACGATGATGTTCATATGAGGACTTTGATCCATGTGAAGAATTAGGTCCATATGAAGAATTGGATCTAGGGTTCCTGTTCTTCACTGGTGGTGTCATGAGGACATTCACCTGAAGACTTTCAACATAACTTTTGGGGACCCAGATTTTCTTCATAGGGGAACTGTTCCTGCAGTTAGTGCCAACAAATCTAGCAAATACTTCACCATTCTGATTTTTGAACAGTTTATAGTTGGAGTCAAATGACTCATCAGAAGAATGAGGAGATTCACATGTAAAGCCAGATAAGTTAGATGGATCAACTGGAGGTCCCTTTGCAGCAACCCATGAGGTTTTGGGGTACTGCTCAGGCTTCCAATATGTTCCATCAGCATTGAGTTTCCTCTCAAAGGCAATACCCTCTTTCCTAGGGTTTCTGTTGAGGATCTGCTTTTTAAGCACATCAGAAAGAATCTGATGCCCTTTGAGGCTTTTGTACATGCCTGTCGTGTACAATTCCTTTAGCCCTGCATCATTAGTAGTACTGGCAATGTCCTCAGATGAGGAATTAGTGATAGCAGAGATAGGTAAGGAATTTGTAACAGTTGAAGCATTTGAACATTCACGTGAGGAATTAGCAGATTCACGTTCAATGCACTTTAAGCATGTAGGAACAAATTCTTCTTGAGTAGCGCTGATTTGTTAAGCAAGTAATGAATCGCGCTCCTTCTGAAGATCTTCATAACTCACTCTTAGCTTCTCAAGATCTTGCTTTCTTTGAAGAAGTTCAAGAGAAAGTTTCTCGTAATCAGATAAGAGAGAGTTATGATGACCTTGAAGATCGTCAAACTTGGAATAGAGTCCCTGAAGACTTTCAGCCAAGGCTTTTGACCGATCCATTTCTTCACCCAACATATCATCGCTCTTATTTAGCATGTAATGAACTTTTTCCAAAGCTCTTTGTTGTTTAGTGGCAAGGGAAGCAAGTTTATCATAGCTAGGTCCAAATTCATCACCAGATTCATCATCACTGGACTTGGATAGGTAGCATTCGGTTACCTTAGCATTGTTTGCCATAAGGCAGGGGTTGGACGATGATGATTCTGGTTTGAATGTCATCTGTTTGAGAGATTCCTTGTAATCCTCAAACCAAGGATCATGACGAGTTAGCTGTCCATCATAGACCTCAGAGAGACGGACCCAGATTAGCTTCGCGTGATTGAGATGCATGACGTTCCTGAACTGATTTCGGGACAGACTTGAGCAGATGACATCCTTCACTGTGAGGTTGAGTAGAGTGTACTTGCGAATGTCATCAGCTTCAGCCATCTTGCACAGATCGGTAAGACCGATCTTGGTGACGGTCCACAGTTCACTGTCCATAGCCATGAGTCGTTTTTTCATCATGGCCTTCCACTGAGGATACTCATGACCGTCAAAGATGGGGAAGGAAACGTTCCTCAATCCCGCAGTCGACATAACTAGAACTCTAGGTGGTTAAACCAAAATCACACAGAACAAGGGAGTACCTTGCTCTGATACCAATTGAAAGTGCGTTATATCGACTAGAGGGGGTGAATAGGCGATTTTTATGAATTCTTCACTAAGGAATTTGCCGGTGAGGAAATTCCGTAGCGAAGAACTACTTGCAGCAGAATAAGTACTCAGAAGTAAGCATAACAGGATACAGACATAGTCATCATGATGAAATGAAGACAAGCTCAGAGTACAAAAAGCGTAAACACAGGATAACACAAGATGAAGACAAACTGACTGAAGAAATTGAACTGAGGAAATTGAGAAAGTCTTCAGTCAAAGTCTTCAAACACAGATATGAACAATCACTCAACACAGTAATGAGGAAATGAAAGAGTTGAGGAAATAGAACCAGTAAGGTTGGTGAAGACAATGATTTGGTAGACCAGTTCCAACTGCCGTCTCAGTTGTACGTCTGGTTGGAGCGGCTGAGTATTTAAACTTGAGGACACACAGTCCCGGACACCCAGTCGCTGAGCACGCAGCTCAGGACACCAAGTCCACACCGTATTCTCCTTAAACTAAGGTAACACAGACCTCGTCCAATCACTCGTGGTAAGTCTTCAGGCGACTTCCAAACCTTCACAGACTAGGTCACTCGGTGATCCACAATTCCTCTTGGATGCTCTAGACCATGACGCCTAACCGTTTGGAAGAAGCACATTCTACAAAGGTAACAAGCATCGGATTCACGCAGGATCAATCTCTTAAGTGATGCTCAATCACTTTGGGTTTGTAGGTGTTTGGGTTTGGGATTTTCCTCACTCGATGATTTTCGCTCAAAGTCCCCAAAGGATGGGTTGCTCTCAAATGACAAGTGTCAGTTTCTCTCGGAGCAGCCAACCAGCTAGTGGTTGTAGGGGACGGCTATTTATAGCCTAGGGAGCAGCCCGACATGATAAGACATAAATGCCCTTGTTTGATATGACCGTTAGGTGGATAAGATATTTTGGGACAGCTGGCGCGCAGCACAGCAACGGTCGGAAATTTGACTCTCAAATTCCTCAGGGCTATCATGTTCCTCACTGTGTAGGCAATCCGCACTGGCGAATTCCTAACTCCTCAGTCAGAACAAATTCCTCGGCGACCAGAAAAACTTTGTCTCTGTCACTGAAGAAATTGACTGAACTGTATGAGATTTCCAAAGGCTTCACTCGAAGGGATTGGTAGGTATAGGATTTTGAGTTCGGCATCACATGGAAATTTTTCCTTAGTATTTCCTTGACCCCCTTTAACAGTACGGTGTTTCCTATGACTCAAGAAAGAGAAAAACAAAACTATGAAAACGAAAGTCTTCAAGCTTCATATTCCTCGCATGAATATCAAGTCTTCACGAACACACCAATTTCTTCACTTTCAAAGTCTTCATGAAAGTCTTCAGGAATACCAAAATCTTCAGTCGAAGATATTCATTTTTAGGGGTCGACTTTCTCTGTAAATATCAAACTCCTCATAGACTTATAGACCTATGTACACTCACAAACGCATTAGTCCCTTAACTTATAAGTCTTCAATACACCAAAATCACTAAGGGGCACTAGATGCACTTACAACCATCATCCGCACATTCTTTGAAGAATGAAAATAAGCTATCAACTATTTTGAAATAAACAATATAAATTACTTAATAACTATGTTTGAGAAACTCACATAGCGGTAGAATTGGAAGCGTATCAACAAGGACCCAAATGTCTAAATTGTCTTGGGCGATGTCAAGATCACCAAGATCCATGGTGACAAGCATACCCTCATAAAAACCATACATCTTGCAAAGTGCTTCCCAATTCGTGCAACCAAAATGGTTACGCTCTTAGAATTGTACATATTTACTTCAAAATCCATACCGTGATGGGTCCTTAGGTGAATTTTCTTTGTTTCCATACTTCCATGATCTTCAAAATCCAGCCTCTCCAATGCATAGCGTATTGCATGGCACGGGATAAGATAGTTGAATTGTAAAAAACGAAAATTACATGTTGAAGTAGTTGAAGTCGTGCTTAATTACGAAAAAAAAAGTTGTCATCTTCTCATACCGTTTCAACATCGAAGATCACCTGGAGCTTAATGCTGAAGCACCGACCTTTGTCCAGGTGAGGCCTGTCGCACAGACCTCGGTCGTCATTGCACCAGTCGCACTCTCTCGGGAGACTTTCGACGTCCGATTGCGACATTTCCTATGTTCATACATCAAAGATTAAACTTGTACAATTAAATATATGTACTACAAAAACTAAATTAGATCATTGTTATTCATCACGGGTTGACTATCAGTCTGTCGAGTCTTTTCTTAAAAACTCTCAGCTCACATGGTGTATACATTCGACCGTTGGTGATGGTCGCTGCTCCTTTCGATCCCAAGTGCATTACATCGAAATGTCTAGCACACGAGAACGAAGGAGAAGCGACCCTCATGAGAACAGTCGGGATTCTTCGTCCTCTCATATATGGTGGAGACTCTCCCTCACTGATTCCTCTCTGACATTTGCCACCTTCGGTGATGGTCATTACTCCTCCTTCCCCTAGTGCATAACAAAGGTCTTGCACAAGGAGAAGAAGGAGAAATGACCCCCACGACAACAGTCGGGATTCTTCTTCTCTCATATATGGTGCAGACTTTCTCCCTCACTCATTTGTTGACTGGCATGTATGGAGCCTTGACAGACTTAAAGTCAACCCGAAATGTGGGTTAATTATCTTTCTAGAAAATCCAGGCAACTCGATATTTCCTACATATTCTAGCACAAATCATGCCCAAATTCCACGGCAAAATCCGGCATGACCTTTGCTAAAAAAGGACATATCGAGCGCCTAAAATTTGCCGGATCAGAAATTAATCAACCCTCCGGCAAAACATAGGACTCTCGGAGGTGTAACCCGCAAACATTCAAACTTGATGGTCATTGCATTTCAATGGTTGAAAATATGAACAAAAACATTTCAAAATATCTTATAGGACTCATATTGACATGGAGATTTGGCTGGTCTCACCTCGAGGTCGGAGGGGGGCGGTGACGGGGACGACAGCGGGGATGATGGAGGGGCTCCTTAATTTCTGCAAAAACAAAGATCCTATAAGCTATCAACAAATCAAATGCATACGCCTTGCATAGTGGGGTCCAATTTGAGCATTCAATAGGCAAAACGAAATCGTAAAATAAATAAGTATTGAAATTAGCATGTATTCAATAAGCAAAACTAAATCATCTCTTGTGTCCGTACATCATCGAATATTATCACTAATACATCTCAAGTAGTATCATAAATATAACATCACTAATACAGCTCAAACCCTAGCGAACGACGGGTATCGGCGCGGGCGGTGGACACCCAAAGAGAAGGAACCATCACAGGATCATGGCTCCAGTGAGATCCCCAAAGAACAGACCAGGTATTGGAGAACCTGCCCTCCAACGCAGCCATGTAGCGACGGACATGCTCGTCCTCCTCTCTGACGCGTGATGTACCACCTCCGCGGAGTCCTCAAGCCTCCGCACCGTCATTGGACCACGTGACCGCCACCAAAGAAGGTTCGGGTCAACAACGGGCTGGCTCCTCACCAAGCTGCGCCCCTGGTTTGTAGCACCTCCCAGTACCAGCCCAGCGGAGCCCAGTCCCGGACATGGCCCATCTAATCAAGCAGGTGTCCTCCGCCAAGTCGACGACGAGGATGCGGGATAGGCATCGTCAACGTCGATGTGGGAATAATTACTTTAACTAAAAAAATAACAACAAATGTGACATGTTCAAAATATGACATGTCCACTTCAAAACGAATCAACCTAGAATACTTTTAAATACACCTAAAAATAAACTAGTTCTATTAATTTTCTTACTAAAAATAAACTAGTTCTATAGTAAAATTTTAATTAGATCATCAAATCTCATATACCTAAATTTTCATACTAAAAATAAACTAGTTCTATTAATTCAACTTACTATAAATAAAAATAAACTAGTTCTTACTAAAAATAAACTAGTTCAACTAGATCTATTAATTTTCTTACTAAAAATAAACTAGTTCTATTAATTCAACTAGTTCTTACTAAAAATAAACTAGTTCAACTAGTTCTATCAATTTTGTTACTAATTCTATTAAACACTTACTAAAAAACAGGAAAAAAACTATATTGAATTTTTTTCTCTAAACTAAACACTACTGCCCTAATTAACATCTAGTTAAACCCTACTGCCCTAGTTCTTAAGCATCTACAAGTACTAACTAATTAGATGAACCCTACCTAGGTACTTAAGCATCTACAACTACTTAAGCACCCATTGATGAACCCTAGGAATTTGTCCTAAAAACTAATTAAGCATCTACAACTACTGCCCTAATTAACATCTAGTTTACAATTAAGCATCTACTACTACTGCCCTAATTAGCATCTAATTTGATGAACCCTAACTAATTAGACTAAAATTTGATGAACCCTAGGAATCCTAGCTAGGCAGAGGTAGGGGAGGAGGAGGAGGAGATGTAGGCGTGCTCACCTCGGGCGACGGAGGAGTTAGGGAGCGGCCGAGGGAGGGGCACGCGGTGTCGAGGTCGGGGTTGGGGGCGGCGTCGATGTCGGGGTCGGGGCGGCATCGAGGGCGTGCGGAGGGCGACAGGAGAGTGCGCGTGTCACGCCCAATATGCGATACTATCCTAAAGAGACTCGAAGGTCCCACCAAGGATAGAACTGCATATTGAAATGCTTTTGCAAGGTGGATATCATTACATCAACATTACATAATAGATGGGGATACATACAAAAGGCATACAATGCCACACGAATACAACATCACAATACATAAGAGCATCATCCGACTACAGATGAAACACAAACAGAAGCTCAAACTACATCCACCCTGCTAGCCCAGGCTGCCGACCTGGAACCTATCCCCTGATCGAAGAAGCAGAAGAAGATCTCAACGCAAACAAGCATCGCTCTTGCGTCATGATCATCGCATAACCTGTACCTGCAACTGTTGTTGTAGTAATCTGTGAGCCACGAGGACTCAGCAATCCCATTACCATGGGTATCAAGACTAGCAAAGCTTAAAGGGAAAGGAAGGAGTAAAGTGGTGAGGTTGCAGCAGCGACTAAGCATATATGGTGGCTAACATACGCAAGTAAGAGCGAGAAGAGAAGCAAAGGAACGGTCGTGAAGCTAGCAATGATCAAGAAGTGATCCTGAACTCCTACTTACGTCAAACATAACCCAAAATCGTGTTCACTTCCCGGACTCCGCCGAAAAGAGACCATCACGGCTTCACACGCGGTTGATGCGTTTTAATTCGGATCTGGTGTCAAGTTATCTACAACCGGACATTAACAAATTCCCATCTGCCTATAACCGCAGGCACGGCTTTCGAAAGTTTATACCCTGCAGGGGTGTCCCAACTTAGCCCATGATAAGCTCTCGCGATCAACGAAGGATATACCTTCTCCCAGGAAGACCCGATCAGACTAGGAATCCCGGTTTACAAGACATTTCGACAATGGTAAAACAAAACCAGCAAAGCCGCCCGATGTGCCGACAAATCCCGATAGGAGCTGCACATATCTCGTTCTCAGGGCACACCAGATGAGCAAGACGTCGGGTTGGCATAGACCCTGGTTGCCCAGGGGGCACCGGACATCGCTCAGGTTGGACCAACACTCGGAGGAGCACTGGCCCAGGGGGGTAAAATAAAGATGACCCTCGGGCTCCGAAAACCCAAGGGAAAAAGGGCTAGGTGAGGCAAATGGTAAAACCAAGGTTGGGCCTTGCTGGAGGAGTTTTATTCAAAGCGAACTGTCAAGGGGGTCCCATAAATCACCCAACCGCGTAAGGAACGCAAAATCCGGGAACATAACACCGGTATGACGAAAACTAGGGCGGCAAGAGTGGAACAAAACACCAGGCATAAGGCCGAGTCTTCCACCCTTTACCAAGTATATAGATGCATTAATTAAATAAGAGATATTGTGATATTCCAACATAAATCCTGTCCATCATGGAGAAATCTTCAACTTCACCTGCAACTAACAACGCTATAAGAGGGGCTGAGCAAAGCAGTAACATAGCCAAGCAATGGTTTGCTAGGACGGGTGAAAAGGTTAGAGGATGACATGGCAATTTGGGAGGCTTGAAGAGCAAAAGATAGGTAGCGATAGAACGAAGCAACTAGCATAGCAATGATAGTAGTGAGATCCAGGGTAGCGGTCATCTTGCCTGAAATCCCGCTAGGAAGAAGAACGAGTCCATGAAGAAGACGAACGGGAGTAGTCGAATGAATCCTCACAATCGCAACATTACCGGAACTAAGAAGCAACACCGGAAAGAAACAAACAACATGGTAAATGCACAAGCATAAACATGGCATGATGCACAAACAAGTATGATGCATGTCCAGTTTAATGAGGCATGGCATGGCAAGTGCAACAAACAACACTACAAGTTAAGTGGAGATCAATATGCAACGAGTTGCATATTGACAAAACACCACATCAATTATTTAGTTCTCTCCCGTTTAGGTACACAACAATATTAAATGTTGTTAAACATGGCAAGAGATGAAGCACAAGAAAACTACCTATCTAGGCAAGTTTAAATGAGGCGGGAACAACAAACAACAATTTCGGAAAATCCCCATGTGCATATTTTAGATTTGGTACTGTTCTACCCTAAACCATATTTTATTGTTGTTAAACATGCAAGATGAGTGCACCATATTAAACTAGGCATTTTTCCACCCCATTTACATATAAAGTTTAATTAATTTGGAGCTACGGTTATTTAGTAATGAAATAAATCATATTAACATGGCATATTAGCAAATTTAAACAAACAGCAAGTTAAACATTTTTTAACATGGATGAAAGTGGCATATTATTAATCTACACAAAATTCTAAGCATTTTCCATGTTTAAATCATTTTAATCCGATGCGCGGTTTGTGAGTTATTAAATGTATGAACATGAGGGTTTTTTTGCAAATCTGTCATCTCTGGAAAATTAGACAAATTCGCAGACGGTAAAAAAAACCACATCGGGCCGGATCTAGCTGGACCAAGAGTGTATAGGAGAGGGGTTGGAGGGGCGCTCACCCATGGGCTTGGCCCGGTTCGGTGGAGATGGCCGAAGGAGGCCGGATCTGGCGCGACCCACGCGCTGGCTCTGGCTACGGGCCACACAGGGACATCGAGGCGAGGCAGGGCGCGGTCAACGCTCGGGACGAGCGAGCGAGCCGCTGCTGCTCACGTTTTCTGAAGAAATAGAAACAACAGTTCGAGGCAGGGGTCAGGCGCGGCGGCGCGATGCAGAGGAGGAAGCAGGCCGGCAGGGCACGATGCAGGGCTTGGCGAGCACGGGCACACGAGAGGGAGACAGCGACGATGGGGAGTCCGGCCTGGCGCGGGTCTCCCGGCGGAGAATCTTGTCGGCGTGCGAGTTTTTGAGCTGGAGAGGCTCCATGGCTGCTGCTTTGGGTTCCTGGTCAGAGAGAGAAGTGAGAAACGAGAAGCACGGGGAAGAAAGGGAAAGACAGGGGAGGAGAGGAGCGGGACGAGGCCGGTCCTGGTCGTGGCCGTCGATGGCGGGGTCGCCGGAGGGCACGGCCTGCAGGTTTGGCAAGGGACTTGGCGCAGGCAGGGGAGGCATGCGGTCGCGGATCCGTTCCTGGGGAGACCTTGAACGGCTTGCGGCTTGGCTTGGCTCAACGGAAGAGCACGGGCGTTGAAGAAGACGGGATCCGGGCATGGGGAGCCCGTTTCCGGCGGCAGAGAGGCGGCCTGGTTCATCTGGTGGTCCGGCGAGGTTGTTGCAGGGTCGGAGGAGCTGAGGAGGCCTGTGCCTCGTGGCTGCGCGGGGACGAGCCGTCGGGGCCCTCTCCCACTCGGGATTGATCGAGGAGGAGGGTTGCGGGCGTTGGGGATGGGTGGATCGAGGAGGGGGGTTAGGATCTTCATGCGTTGGCTCGGGTTCGATCCCGAGGAAGGAGGAGGCTGGTCGGAGGTTGGAGAGGATCTGGATCGGGTGCGGCTCTGGTTGGTGATGCTGAAAACGAGGGAAGGAGAGAGGCTGGCTGCGGGCTTGGATCCCCATGAAGAGAGTGGCGGCGGTGGGTGAGGGAATTTTGGTGGATGGGACAGACTAGGATCTAGGGTTAGGCAATATATATTGCGAGGATTTTGGGTTAGGGGTATTAGGTCCCTCCGATCGTAATCGGACGGTCGAAAATAAATAGGCTAGAAAACCCAAATAAGAAAATGGAGATATTTTATAGATGTTGGGGGATGATTCGGACTCATCGGTCATGACCGTGCGGGTCGGGTTCGGGGCAGTTTTGGACGCGCGCAAAAGGGTTGGTGGCTGTGTAGAGAGGGTGGGCATTTAGACGAGAGGGGAAAACAAAGACAATGGGGTTCGACGAAAGGCCACGGGGACAAGGGGGGTTTTGTTGGTCTCGGAGAAAGAGAGAAGAGAGGGTCCGGTTGATCTAAGAGGGGTCAACAGGGACAAGGAAGAAGCGGCAACTACGAGCGAATGCAAGTTCTAAGAAAACGATGCTGATGCAATGCGAATGATGACATGATACGAGATGCATGACAAGAACAAAATGCAAAACAACAGATAAAACCCAACCACAGAGGAAATAATAAATCACATCTCCGGAAAAGGCAAGAGTTGGAGTTACGAATATGGAAAGTTGTATCCGAGGCGTTACAACACTCCACCACTACGAGAGGATCTCGTCCCGAGATCTAGGATGGCACCGGAGGGAAAAGGAATAGGAAGATAAGAGGTAAAACTAAGTTGCTTCTTCGACGAACAAGTGAAACCATGAACCTTGAGAGGTTGAGCAAAATGAAAGAAAGAAAACAACAAAGATGAACAAAGTTTAAAACACTCCGTTAGAAAAGAGGAACAAGGGATGCGATGAGAACCCAGAGGTTTAGTGATAAGATAGATATTCAAACCACTCCGGTTAAAACTAGATAGAGAAGGAATAAGATTGATATAATTTGGGCAGCACTCCGACTGAAAGAAGAAGGAGAACTTGATAAGATGAAAAGCACTTGAAGAGATGACACAACACTCTGGTTAAATGGATAAGCATGAAAAGAACATGATCCTCATAATTTGAGATGATGAGTGAAGAGAGCAACATCACCATGCCTCCGGAAGAACTAATAGAAGATATATCATTGGAATAACAGAATGGAGAAGAAAATGCCAACTTCTGCCACAGATGAGCTTGGAAAGCATCCTTGCAAAGAAGAATTGAACGGAGTTATTGGAAAAAGCAACAACAAAAGGATATGATCCTCGTGGGCTTATGTAGACATCTCAAAACTTGAGGTGAAATTCTACCACTACGGAACAAATAATATAATTGATAACACCAACGAGATGAGAAATTTCTTCCACCAAGATGATAGAGAGATAACTTGAATCATTGATAAGCACCACAAATAGCAACATTCCTTAGGGAATGTCTTTAGGTGAAATCTATACCAAGATAACTCCAACGAAGAGATTAATGGATTTAAAATACCTCATTCTTGACAACATGTGAATCGCGAAACATGAATGGAAATTGCCAAGAATGATATAACACCACCTCAAAAACTAAGGTAGAAAGAATTGCACTTTGAAAATGCAAGAAGAAGAATACTTGAAATCCTCAAAACAAAACATGTGTTGAGCACCATGTTTATTTTTGAGTATAGCTTGACGGATCATAACTTCAAGAGAAATCTTGAAGAACAATTGAAGAATGAAAAGAATCCTTGGCGAACCATCATGAAGAGCCTCTTAGAAGATCTCCGGAAATAAAAGGATGATAGAAAGAAAGAGAAGTTGAAAACACAAGATGAAGCCTCGTGATGATTTAGATGGAGCTTCGCGGCGAGATAAAGCAGAAAACTTGAAACTCCGGAAAAGAAAATGATTATGAAGAAGAATTGGAGGTTGAAGAGAACCAGAATTGAAGCCTTGCAATGATTTAGATGGAGCTACGAAATGAGTAAACTTTGAACTCCGGGCACGAAAGATGAATAACTTGGAACCGAGAATTACTTCATCATGAACAATCTCCGAAAGAAAAGAATTAATCACCTTGAGGAAATAAGAATAAGATTTATTGTATGATTATCCTTCATCAAATTAAATTGATGACAAGCAATGGATTTGGCATACTACTTATTCTCGTAGAAAAGATTAAGAGAGATATAGCACAAACTTGAGAAGGTCTTCAACGAAACGCCGGTAGGATTGGAAAGAACGAATGAATTGATATGATAACCAAGGAAGAGAACTCTTGAATGAACCACCGTAAGAATTGAAAATTAAAGTAGCAAAAGCACAATTCACGGGAAAGAATTGGAAAACGAATGAAGATACTTGAGGGGATTTAAATACATGAGAACAAAGGAATCATGAACTGATTAGAGGGTATTTCAAGGATTCACCGGTAAGATTTGGAGAACGATAGCTAAAAGCTAAGAATGAATAAACCCGAAATGATGGCCTTCGTAGGAATAAAATGGAAAGAACTCACGTAATGCTCCGGATGGTAAGAAAAGAATTCTCACAATCAAAAACAATTATGAGAGGATGGCATCAAGCTTGAACTACGTCTCTTTGAAAGAAAGGGTAAGGATTTAAGAGGGACTCTTCTTTGGACTTCAAAATTCGAGAATGACGACGAGAAACACCACCATGAATTGTTGAGACACTCCAGAATGAAAATTAGAAAGGTTGAACCAACGACGAAAGAATTTGAAGACGATCTTGGAAACGATCTGACTGATGAAATTCATTCTTACGTCAAACTCGAAAAGAATTAGGAATGGCTCCGGAATAATTAGAAGAGTCAGGTAAGATCCTGGGAAAAGACCTGTGGGTTAGGGCCCACTCAAAAGATACACCGTTGAAAAAATTACTTGAAAAGGAGATTGCACTGATTTAATTAAATAGCTTGAAAGAGAGAAAAACCTTGAAGTAACTCGAATGGATTAGGAATGGAAACATGATTCTTCTGAGATATGTTCAACACTCCGGAACAAATGAATACCAAGAGGTGAGTGATTGAGAGGTGCACCGGCATGGGAAAGCATTTGACACGAGGAAAGGAATACGTGAGCCTCTTCACGAGGGATCACCGGATCAGAACAATGATTGAAAAGAGTGAAGAGACTTCACATGAATAAATGGATACTTGATTAAAATATATGAGTCCTTGAAGAAAAGGGTGGGAGGGCGGGAAAAACAAAGGCAACTTGGGACAGAAGAAATAAACACCATTGAGAAAACTTAGAGTTGATCTTGCGGATGTTGAAAATGATCGGATCCACTTGAAGAGAAGCACACCGGTTGGAAAGAATTGACATGACAATCTCGATGATCAAAAGGATTAGTACTCCCATAGAAATATGAGAACACCGCTTGAAAGGTATGGATTCAACATTTGACTTCGAAGCAACTCTAATACCACAAATAAAACAAAACAAAGGATTTGGCTTGCAGAATAAGCCGGAACAAATACATATGATAGAGATTTAACCAATCCCATATCATGCATCTGTCGGAAAGATATTCTAGGAGCTACTGGAATTCCCACCTATAAACTCCCGAAACTTTCTGGTTATGCAATCTGGTGTTGGGGATACAGGGGAAGCAATATATATCTCACCCAAAACTAGCAATTCCTACATCCAGCTGTATCCATCCGTCAACACATAACCAAGAAAACTCCGGAAATCGTGTACCTCAACCTTCGAAAAGCATCCGTTATACGAGTTATGGCAATACTCCCGAACTCCCGCCCAAGTACTGGGTGGCATCGACGTTATCTCACCAACAACTGCATAAAAGAGATTTTTGATGTCGGCAAAACTCAGGTATTCCAGAACTGCAACAATAAAATTGTGACGACAACACCTCGGAGCTCAACTCCCCGGGTCAATGCCACATAATAGACAGGAGGCACCAAGAACAATGTTCTCGTCACAAAACCATCGGAACGATTCCAAGATACCCACATGATCCTAAAAAAATATTTAGTGAAATTTGAGGAGAGGAAAGACAAAACATCTACGTCAGGAGGCCTCACCAGAGCGACGAAGGGGCTGGGGAGTAAAAAGAATCCTACTCTCCGATATATATAATCCTAAGACTCAAAAATAGTTTTTCTTCTAGACTCAACAACGGCCAACAATCAAGGGGGCTCCTATGGTCGGTCGAGGCTCTGATACCAACTTGTCACGCCCAATATGTGATACTATCCTAAAGAGACTCGAAGGTCCCACCAAGGATAGAACCGCATATTAAAACGCTTTTGCAAGGTGGATATCATTACATCAACATTACATAATAGATAGGGATACATACAAAAGGCATACAATGCCACACGAATACAACATCACAATACATAAGAGCATCATCCGACTACAGATGAAACACAAACAGAAGCTCAAACTACATCCACCCTGCTAGCCCAGGCTGCCGACCTGGAACTTATCCCCTGATCGAAGAAGCAGAAGAAGATCTCAACGCAAACAAGCATCGCTCTTGCGTCATGATCATCGCATAACCTGTACCTGCAACTGTTGTTGTAGTAATCTGTGAGCCACGAGGACTCAGCAATCCCATTACCATGGGTATCAAGACTAGCAAAGCTTAAAGGGAAAGGAAGGAGTAAAGTGGTGAGGTTGCAGCAGCGACTAAGCATATATGGTGGCTAACATACGCAAGTAAGAGCGAGAAGAGAAGCAAAGGAACGGTCGTGAAGCTAGCAATGATCAAGAAGTGATCCTGAACTCCTACTTACGTCAAACATAACCCAAAACCGTGTTCACTTCCCGGACTCCGCCAAAAAGAGACCATCACGGCTACACACGCGGTTGATGCGTTTTAATTCGGATCTGGTGTCAAGTTATCTACAACCGGACATTAACAAATTCCCATCTGCCTATAACCGCAGGCACGGCTTTCGAAAGTTTATACCCTGCAGGGGTGTCCCAACTTAGCCCATGATAAGCTCTCGCGATCAACGAAGGATATACCTTCTCCCGGGAAGACCCGGTCAGACTCGGAATCCCGGTTTACAAGACATTTCGACAATGGTAAAACAAAACCAGCAAAGCCGCCCGATGTGCCGACAAATCCCGATAGGAGCTGCACATATCTCGTTCTCAGGGCACACCATATGAGCAAGATGTCGGGTTGGCATAGACCCTGGTTGCCCAGGGGGCGCCGGACATCGCTCAGGTTGGACCAACACTCGGAGGAGCACTGGCCCAGGGGGGTAAAATAAAGATGACCCTCGGGCTCCGAAAACCCAAGGGAAAAAGGGCTAGGTGAGGCAAATGGTAAAACCAAGGTTGGGCCTTGCTAGAGGAGTTTTATTCAAAGAGAACTGTCAAGGGGGTCCCATAAATCACCCAACCGCGTAAGGAACGCAAAATCCGGGAACATAACATCGGTATGACGAAAACTAGGGCGGCAAGAGTGGAACAAAACACCAGGCATAAGGCCGAGTCTTCCACCCTTTACCAAGTATATAGATGCATTAATTAAATAAGAGATATTGTGATATTCCAACATAAATCCTGTCCATCATGGAGAAATCTTCAACTTCACCTGCAACTAACAACGCTATAAGAGGGGCTGAGCAAAGCAGTAACATAGCCAAGCAATGGTTTGCTAGGACGGGTGAAAAGGTTAGAGGCTGACATGGCAATTTGGGAGGCTTGAAGAGCAAAAGATAGGTAGCGATAGAACGAAGCAACTAGCATAGCAATGATAGTAGTGAGATCCAGGGTAGCGGTCATCTTGCCTGAAATCCCGCTAGGAAGAAGAACGAGTCCATGAAGAACACGAACGGGAGTAGTCGAATGAATCCTCACAATCGCAACATTACCGGAACTAAGAAGCAACACCGGAAAGAAACAAACAACATGGTAAATGCACAAGCATAAACATGGCATGATGCACAAACAAGTATGATGCATGTCCGGTTTAATGAGGCATGGCATGGCAAGTGCAACAAACAATACTACAAGTTAAGTGGAGATCAATATGCAACGAGTTGCATATTGACAAAACACCACATCAATTATTTAGTTCTCTCCTGTTTAGGTACACAACAATATTAAATGTTGTTAAACATGGCAAGAGATTAAGCACAAGAAAACTACCTATCTAAGCAAGTTTAAATGAGGCGGGAACAACAAACAACAATTCCGGAAAATCCCCATGTGCATATTTTAGATTTGGTACTGTTCTGCCCTAAACCATATTTTATTGTTGTTAAACATGCAAGATGAGTGCACCATATTAAACTAGGCATTTTTCCACCCCATTTACATATAAAGTTTAATTAATTTGGAGCTACGGTTATTTAGTTATGAAATAAATCATATTAACATGGCATATTAGCAAATTTAAACAAACAGCAAGTTAAACATTTTTTAACATGGATGAAAGTGGCATATTATTAATCTACACAAAATTCTAAGCATTTTCCATGTTTAAATCATTTTAATCCGATGCGCGGTTTGTGAGTTATTAAATGTATGAACATGAGGGTTTTTCTGCAAATCTGTCATCTCTGGAAAATTAGACAAATTCGCAGACGGTAAAAAAAACCACATCGGGCCGGATCTAGCTGGACCAAGAGTGTACATGAGAGGGGCTGGAGGGGCGCTCACCCATGGGCTTGGCCCGATTCGGTGGAGATGGCCGAAGCAGGCCGGATCTGGCGCGACCCACGCGCTGGCGCTGGCTGCGGGCCACACAGGGACATCGAGGCGAGGCAGGGCGCGGTCAACGCTCGGGACGAGCGAGCGAGCCGCTGCTGCTCACGTTTACTGAACAAACAGAAATAACAGTTCGAGGCAGGGGTCAGGCGCGGCGGCGCGATGCAGAGGAGGAAGCAGGCCGGCAGGGTGCGATGCAGGGCTTGGCGAGCACGGGCACACGAGAGGGAGACAGTGACGACGGGGAGTCCGGCCTGACGCGGGTCTCCCGGCGGAGAATCTTGTTGGCGTGCGAGTTTTTGAGCTGGAGAGGCTCCATGGCTGCTGCTTTGGGTTCCTGGTTAGAGAGAGAAGTGAGAAACGAGAAGCACGGGGAGGAAAGGGAAAGACAGGGGAGGAGAGGAGCGGGACGAGGCCGGTCCTGGTCGTGGCCGTCGATGGCGGGGTCGCCGGAGGGCACGGCCTGCAGGTTTGGCGAGGGACTTGGCGCAGGCAAGGGAGGCATGCGGTCGCGGATCCGTTCCTGGGGAGACCTTGAACGGCTTGCGGCTTGGCTTGGCTTAGCGGAAGAGCACGGGCGTTAAATAAGATGGGATCCGGGCGTGGAGAGCCCGTTTCCGGCGGCAGAGAGGCGGCCTGGTTCATCTGGTGGTCCGGCGAGGTTGTTGCAGGGTCGGAGGAGCTGAGGAGGCCGGTGCCTCGCGGCTGCGCGGGGACGAGCCGTCGGGGCCCTCTCCCACTCGGGATTGATCGAGGAGAAGGGTTGCGGGCGCTGGGGATGGGTGGATCGAGGAGGGGGGTCAGGAGCTTCACACGTTGGCTCGGGTTTGATCCCGAGGAAGGAGGAGGCTGGTCGGAGGTTGGAGAGGATCTGGATCGGGTGCGGCTCTGGTTGGTGATGCTGAAAACGAGGGAAGGAAAGAGGCTGGCTGCGGGCTTGGATCCCCATGAAGAGAGTGGCGGTGGCGGGTGAGGGAATTTTGGTGGATGGGACACACTAGGATCTAGGGTTAGGCAATATATATCGCGAGGATTTTGGGTTAGGGGTATTAGGTCCCTCCGATCGTAATCGGACGGTCGAAAATAAATAGGCTAGAAAACCCAAATAAGAAAATGGAGATATTTTATAGATGTTGGGGGATGATTCGGACTCATCGGTCATGACCGTGCGGGTCGGGTTCGGGGCAGTTTTGGACGCGCGCAAAAGGGTTGGTGGCTGTGCAGAGAGGGTGGGCATTTAGATGAGAGGGGAAAACAAAGACAATGGGGTTCGACGAAAGGCCACGGGGACAAGGGGGGTTTTGTTGGTCTCGGAGAAAGAGAGAAGAGAGGGTCCGGTTGATCTAAGAGGGGTCAACAGGGACAAGGAAGAAGCGGCAACTACGAGCGAATGCAAGTTCTAAGAAAACGATGCCGATGCAATGCGAGTGATGACATGAGACGAGATGCATGACAAGAACAAAATGCAAAACAACAGACAAAACCCAACCACGGAGGAAATAATAAATCACATCTCCGGAAAAGGCAAGAGTTGGAGTTACGAATATGGAAAGTTGTATCCGGGGCGTTACAGCGCGGCGGCCGACAACGATGTAGGGCGATGACGGCGGCGACATCAGACGAGTTGGATTTGGGGGAAGTGGTCGTGGGGAAGAAGAACCGCACGGTTAAGTCAAACATAGCAGTAGCGTGCTTCAGAAAAAGTGCTACTTCTACATTAGGTATCGCTAACTTAGCTATAGCGTTGTCTGACAGAACGCGCTACTGCTAAGTTAGCTATAGCGCCTGTCCTGAAAGCACGCTGCTGCTACACCTTTCTCCTTTATTTTTCTTTTTTCATTTATTTTTCTTTAAATTTTCTTTTTTTTCCTTTCCTTTTTTCTATTTCTTTCATTTTAATTTACTTTTCTATATGTTTTTCATTTTATTTTCCTTTCATTAGCAGTAGCGTTTTCTACCTAAAACACGCTGCTACAACAATCTTAGCAGCAACGCGCTTTTCTGAAGCTCGCTACTACTATTGGTAGCCTGGCGAGAATAGTAGGGGAATTGTAGTTGTAGCGCTTCTTCCCTGAGACGCGCTACTACTATAAACATGGCCGCAGCGTGTTTATTTGCCACATGCTAGTGGTAAATAGTAGTAGTGCTTCTTTTTGACCCTCGATGCTGGTAAGTTTCTATGTATAAGGTTTTCCCTAGTAGTGTAGCATTTAACATTATCCCTCCAATTAGCATTGAAGCGTTATTTGGAACGTGGCTAGCTGGAGTTGATCATATCATTGCATCTTGTATTCGGATTGGAATATGTGCGCTTATTTGGGCTATATGAAATTGCAGAAATGATATGACTTTTAACAAACAACATACTTTAACTTTTTTACATGTCATCTTTAGAGCTACAGCATGGATCCGTGTGCGGTCCTTACTCACTTTTATGGACTCCAGGAAGCCTTTGGTCACTGGGTGCATCCAGTGAGAGATGGTAGCACGGGTTATATTTAACCGGTTTGTATGGCGGTCTCATAATAGGATAGGCGTCAAGTGCTCTAGTCCTACTTATCCTGCCGGTGTGACAATGAGTTTTTCATTCTATTTTTGTTCCGTTTGCGTGATGTAATGGAGCTAAGACTTTATTTTTTTCATACTTTTTAATAATATGGCTGCATGCATCTTTCAGATGCAGAGGCCAGGGGTGAGCCTCCTTTTTTTTAAAAAGTTTGAATTTGCACGATTGAATGTGATGAACTATTATTCCTCAATAACAGTTAATTAATATGTAAATAGGCTGGATTAGCTTAGAAAATGTAAATGGGGATGTAGCTCAAATGATAGGGCTCTTATATCTGCTGTTAAGAGGAAGGGGGGTCGATAGGGCTCCTTTGATTCAAAGGAATTCTGTAGGATTTTTGGAGGATTGAAATTATTTGGATTTTTTTTCTACGTTTGTCCTTTGATTCATAGGATTTAATCTCATAGGAATTTTTGTACTACATTTCATAGGAAAACTAGCATCCACTTTCAATAACACTAGTTTGCCTATAATTACTGGTGCACAGGGAGAGCCTATGCATTGCTCATTGCTCACCATCTTAAATCACTTATTCCTCTTCCATCAGTTCCAAGGAAAGAAGGGGGGGACTCTAGGGCGACTCTGCGGGCGATGCCGCGGGCGGCGCCTCGGGCGGCCTCATCCGCCATAGATCGGCGGGTTGGGGGAAGATTTTCGGCGCTGGAGGATGGCATCGAAGACTAGGAAGGCGAGGCCGGTGACTCGGACGGGGAGGAGCCGCCGGCGGGCTCCCCGACGCCGTCAGACGCGATCTGTGAAGCGTTCAGAATGGGCTATGATGAGCACGAGGTCGCGCTACTCATCGATCTGGCGGTCCCGCTCGAAGATCCGACGAGATCGGGACAGAAGAAGGAGGACAACATCGAGATTGTGCGCCGCATCGTTCATCGTCGTACGGCAGCTTCGGCGTTCCGGCCATGGCGAGGTCCTCTTCCAAAGGTGAGTCTCCCGAAGCCCACTCTTTCTGATTTTTTTGAAGCGGGCGCGTGGAAACTTGTTCAAAGAAAGAAAAAGAAACGACCGGCAATGGCGGCGGAGATACCGGCGCCGGCGACCGGCTGGCTGGCTGAGATCCGGGACGCGCGGGTCGAGCGTTTGAAAGTTTTGGTTGGCGCAGCTGGGCCCGAGGATGTGACTTCGCCCCCGTCTGCGGAGGTGCTTTCGGCCCAACTTAGACCGAACCAGTGTGGGTCGGGGATAGCTAGGTATGAGGCCCAGGCTATCCCGGATGCCACATCGGTGCTGGACGGTGGCCCAAGTATGGTTTTGATCGGGGATCGATCGCACAACATCCCATCGCCGCCCCCTAGGGTTCGGCATCGCCGTGGAGTTCCTGGTTTCGCTGCGTGCGGCCCTGGACGAGCGCGTCACATCCTTCCTCTTGCGGCCATGGCGGGGGGGGGGGGGGGGGGGGGGGGGGGGGGGGGGGGCTCCTCCCGCTAGTCAGAAAGGGGCGGTCGTCGCCGGGGCAGCGCCGGCCAGGCGTGGTCGGGGTGGTGCTACTCCTGTTGCTCAGAACATCGCCAAGGGCGGCGCCGGCCGGGCGTGGTCGGGGTGGTGTTGCTCCTGCTCAGAAGACCCCGATCGTCACCGGGGCCGCGCCGGCCGGACGAGGCGGAGGAGCACTGCCGCGTCAGAAGCCCAACTTGCTCGTGGGGATGATGCCGCCTGCTGGTCGCGACGGAGCCTCGGGTTCCAAGCCACCGGCGACCGGACCTGTCGCGTAGACCCAGGCGCATGTAGCTAGGGGGCGTGTCAGCGTTCAGGGGCAGAGGCCGCCGCAGCTCGGCGCGGTCGTCGTGGCTCCTCGCAAGCAAGCCCCGGCGACTGGGCAGCAGCCACGTGCTGCGTCGCCGCCGCACTACGTGGCCAGGCTGACTCAAAATCAAACCATCTTGGTGCAATTTCATGTCACGCTGCCTCAGCCCATGCATGTGGGCGACGGAAGTGTGGATGCTGCTCAGGTGCCGGTGGACCGTGGTGGTAATGGACCACCTAAGGGTCAAATGGGGTGACGATGGATATAACGCGTATGGAGATGGCCAACATCACCGCTCGTCGGCGGCGGGCAGCGGGCGCGGCTATGTTTGGCAGAATGATGGTTCAGCTGAAAGACTTTTTTATGGGCCCCCAGGGGATTTTGTTGAGGGGGCGTCGGACCCAGATTACTGGCAACGAGGTGGCTATAGAGGTCATCATGGAGGTTGCGGTGGTCGTGGTGGCAGGAACCGTTACCGCCAACCTCCTCTGCCTGTAGTGGTGGAGCCGACATCTTCGGGAGTAGATGCTTCCGGTCAGACGGCTGAGTTGTCCGGTCAGGCTATGGAGGTGGTAACGGTGCTCACACTAGTAGAAAAACACCTAATAGTCCCGGTTCGTGATGGCCTTTAGTCCCGGTTCATGAACTGGGACTAATGGGCCGTTACTAATACCTCCACCCATTAGTCCCGGTTCAAACAAGAACCGGGACTAATGTGCCTCCACGTGGCTCTGTGCGCCGCGTCCAGTCAGGGGGCCTTTGGTTACGGTTGGTGGCACCAACCGGGACCAGAAGTCCATGTTTTTTTGGAAAGTGGCTGCTTTAGAGGTTTTGGGGGTTATTTTTAGGTTGTTATATTAGCTAGCTAATAGAGAGAAGTGTCCTCTATTATATCTTAGTCCTTGGTTTACCAACGCTGCTGCTATATATGTTCATTTTACCCGCTGATATAATATCTCATGCATGCTCGCATACATCAGCATATATAATAACAAGTACTCGTCCTACTAATCATGCATCATCATACAACTTCTACTCGTTATTAATAATAAGTCATACGATCATCATCCTCATAGTCATCGAACCCGACCCTACATAATTGTTCTTAACACATGATCATCAGTATCAGGTAGGACCTAAACACCCTTAAGGTAAAATAGCATAAAACAATATAGACCCTGACTCTCCATTATGAAGAATGGCGATCATCCTGTCTCCAATTTTTGCCCTTCGCTGAATGTTGCTTCCAAGAAGCTCCTTACGACTGTCCATACATTTTTTCCATTCTTTGATTGTCATGTCTCCACTTCTTTTAGAAACCCGGTATGGACAGTTCAGATTCGTAGGAAGACCTGGTTGTATGTTCAAAACATGAAGGCTACCGTGTGTATACATCAGATGAGGCACACAATCATTCGGGATTATCTGTTGAAAAACATAGTAATAACTTCGTAGTTAGCAATGATATGATGTACTAGTTTTAGAAGTGTGCAAAAAGATGCACGGATGTCGTAATAGTAAAAAATCTTACCAGGGTATCTCCATGGTAGTTACCGTAGTTCAACACGTGCACTAGTGGCACGTATTGACCATAATGTTGAGGAGTTCGATTGTAGACATTGTAATTCTCAAGATCAGTACAAAATGCGACCAGATGATTTTTCTCCTGATAAGTTAGTTCGGAGCCTTCGGTGTAGTAGGTTCTGTCTACCATCTTCCGCACATTCTTTGAAGAATGAAAATAAGCTGTCAATGGAGAATAAGTTGTCAACTATTTTGAAATAAACAATATAAATTACTTAATAACTATGTTAAGCTCACATGGGGGAAGAATTGGAGGTGTATCCACAAGGACGAAAATCATAGGTCTCTCTTGCTCGATTGTAGGATCACCAAGATCCATGGTAACAAGCATACCCTCATCAAAACCATACATCTTGCAAAGTGCTTCCCAATTTTTGCAACCAAAGTGGGTTACACTTTGAGCATTGTACAGCTTTACTTGAAAATCCACACCATGATGGGTACTTAGGATAATTTTTTTGGTTTCGAAACTTTCATGGTCTTCAAAACCCATCCTCTCCAAGACATAGCGTCTTGCAAAGCATGGGATAAGCTAGTCGAATTGGAAAAGATGAAAAATATTGTCATGATTAAAATAGTTGAAGTCATGAGTAATTACGAAAAAATGTTGCAGATGCCTAATCATCGGTTGCGTACCATATGAACATCGAAGGTCTCTCGAGCTTAATGCTGAAGCGACGATCTTCGTCCAGCTCAATGAACCTGTCGCAGATACCTCGGTCGTCGTGGCACCAGTCGCACTCCCCCGGGCGGTTTTCGTTGTCCGAGTACGACATTTCCGGCCTATGTTCATGATTCAAATATTAAACTAGATTATTAATCACGGGTTGACTATTGGTGATGTACGTAGCTCCTCCTTTCATTCCCGAGTGCATTATTACATCAAATTGTCTAGCACACGGGAATGAAGAAGAACTTATCCAATATGAGCATTCAGTAAGCAAAACCAAATCATAAAATAAGCAAAACCAAATCATAAAATAAAGTAGTATTCAAATTAGCATGCATTCAATAATTATAAGCAAAAGTACATCATCCCTTGGTGTCCGTACATCGTCGAATATTATCACTAATATAGCATCACTAATACAACTAGAATCATAGCGCCCGATGGGTATCGACGCGGGCGGTGGACACCCAAAGATAAGGAACCATCACAGGATCATAGCTCCAGTGAGACCCCTGGAGAACCTACCAGGTATTGTCGAACCTGCCCTCCAATGCAACCATGTAGCGACGGACGTGCTCGTCCTCCTCGCTGACACGGTGACGTACCACCTCCGCGGTGTCCGGAAGCCTCGGCACCGTCACTGGACCACGCGACCGCCACCAAACAATGATTGGGTCAACAATGGGCTGCCTCCTCACCAACCTACGTCCCCCGGAAGGTAGCACCTCCCAATACCAGCCCGGCGGAGCCTAGTCCCGAACATGTCCCTGATCTAGCAAGCCTCCACCGTCGAGTCGACGATGACGAGGATGCGGGATAGGCATCGCCGACGTCGATGCGGGAACTACTTCTATATATAGTTAAATAAAGTAGTTTTATTAATTAAATCAACTAGCTAGTTCAACTACTAAACACTTACTATAAATAAATAAAGTAGTACTTACTAAAAACAAACTACTTCTATATATAGTAAAATAAAGTAGTTTATTAAATCAACTAGCTAGTTCAACTATATATGAAGCACTTACTATAAATAAAATAAAGTAGAATTACTAAAAATAAACTAGTATTTTTCTAACTAATTATATTAAACACTTTCTCTTCTTATTTTTTTCATTTTTCTAAATACGTACTATGAACAAAAAAATCATTAAAATTCTATAAACAAAATTACAACAGAAAAAAATCATAAAGATTCTATGAACAGAAAATCTATGAACTACACATCTAAATTACTACACATCCAACAAAAAAATCTATGAACTACAAAAAAATCTAAAAAATTCTAACAAAATCTAACAAAAATCATAAAAAATCTAACAAAATCTAACAAAAAAATCTATGAACAGAAAAAAATCTAACACAATATGAACAAATTAATTACACAATCTGAATTAATTTTCTATCTAATTTATCTAACTCATCTAATTAGCATTACTTAATATCTAGCTAATTCATCTAACATTTGACATTAATATCTAATTTTTCTATCTAATTTATCTAACAGAGGAAAATACACGGGGCCGGCGCCGACGATGGGCCGGGGGCGTACGGGGCGGCGACGTACGGGGCGGGGTGCCGAGGGGGACAGCGACGGCGCGTGGCGGGGGCGGCGACAGGCGACGACGCAGGACGGGGCGGCGATGGGGACGCGGGCGACGATGGGGACGGCGACGGCGTTGGGGCGGGGCGGCGACGGCGTCGGGGCGGGGCGGCGACGGTGTCGGGGCGGGGCGGGGCGGCGACGGCGTCGGGGCGGGGCGGCGACGGCGCGCGGCGTCGGGAGATCGAGGAGGAAGGAGAGATCAAAGTGGGGATGCGGTTCTGAAATTTTCGTTATATAGCAAAGACATTGGTCCCGGTTCGTGGCTCCAACCGGGACCAATGACCCCCTTTGGTCCCGGTTGGTACCACCAACCGGGACCAAAGGCCTGGCACGGTGCGGCACAAAAGTTTAGTCCCACCTCGCTAGCTGAGAGGGGCGCACAGTGGTTTATAAGCCCCACTGCCACACCCCTCTCGAGCTCCTCTCCACTGCAGGCTTACGGGCCTACTTACTACCGCGTTGCCTGTTGGGCCTACTGGGCCACCTGCGGGCCTGAATCCTAGCCCATGGTGGGTTTCTAGTCGTATTCAGGCCGTGGGTGCCCAGTAGGAGGCACTTTTTTTTCCTTTACTTATTATTGCTATTTTTATTTTTTTTTCCAGATTTTTTGTTTTGTTTTCTGCATTATTTATTTTCTTTTGTTTTTTTGCTTTATTTTTTAATTCATTTTGCTTTTAGTTTTAGAACAATTTTAAACTTTCTATTAGTGCCATTAGTTCTCAAATTTGAAATCACTTTTTTTGTTTTTTTGTTTTGTTTCGTGCTTTATTTATTTTATTATGTTTCTACTTACAACAAAATACTTATTGTTGCTATTTTTTTCCCCAGATTTTTTGTTTTGTTTTCTGCATTATTTATTTTCTTTTATTTTTTTGCTTTACTTTTTAATTCTTTTTGCTTTTAGTTTTAGAAAAATTATAAACTTTCTGTTAGTGCCATTAGTTTTCAAATTTGAATACACTTTTTTTGTTTTCTTTTTGCTTTATTTATTTTATTTTATTTCCAGTTTTTTTTCTTTTGTTTTCTGCATTATTTATTTTCTTTTGTTTTCTGCATTAAAGCATTTCAAATGAACTCTGAAAAAGTTGAAAGTTGAAAGTTGGCATGGTATCACGAGGGCCGAACCATAATGGGCTGCCTTTGGTCCCGGTTTGTCCCACCAACCGGGGCCAATGGTGGTCGGCCAGGACCAAGGCCCATTGGTCCCGGTTCGTCCCACCAACCGGGACCAAAAGGTCTAGAAGAACCGGGACCAATGGCCCACGTGGCCCGGCCGCCCCCCGGGGCTCACAAACCGGGTCCAATGCCCCCATTGGTCCCGATTCTTGATTGAACCGGGACTAATGGGCTGACCCGGCCGTCCTGGACCATTGCCCCCTTTTTAGTCCCACCTCGCCAAGCGAGAGGCACTCGCAGCTGTTTATAAGCCCTGAGTGCAGAGACGATGAAGAAGAGGCTCAATGCTCACCTGCACGTTGGTTCGCTTCAAGCCTTGAGGAATAGGGTAGACTGCATGGAGCTATGTGCAGTGCAGTTTACACTATTCCGAAAGGCTTGAAGCGAATTAACTAGCATTGCGCCTCTTTTTTATTTTTAATGACTTATTACCACACAGAAATAAATAGAAAAAAATAAATATAGCAGAAAAGAAAAAAACTATATAAAAACTACTCAGAAATAATTAGAAGAAAAAATAGTTGTGATTAACTTTACTAAAATCTTTTTTATTTTTAATAACTTATTACAACTCAGAAATAAATAGAAAAAAATAAATATAGTAGAAAAAAAACTATATAAAAAACTACTCAGAAATGAGCATAGATGCGCTTATAGAGAAAATTAGACCTAAATTCATAATAAATTTCTCCTAACTTCAGAGAAATTCAATATGAATTTAGGTCAAATTTCCTGTATAAGGGCATCTATTTTCACTTTGAGAGCAGTTCAACAAGGCTGAGAGGGAGGGGCTTATAAACCAGTGTGAGCCCCCTTCGGTTGGCGAGGTGGGACTAAACTCTGGCTGCAACGAGGACCACACCTTTAGTCCCGGATTATGCCACCAACCGGGACTAATGGGCTGCCTTTGGTCCCAGTTCGTCCCACCAACCGGGACCAATGGTGGTGGGCCAGGAGCGAGGCCCATTGGTCCTGGTTCGTCCCTCCAACCGGGACCAAAAGGTCCAGACGAACCGGGACCAATGGCCCACGTGGCCCGGCCGGCCCCCGGGGCTCACGAACCGGGTCCAATGCCCCCATTGGTCCCGGTTCTGGATTGAACCGGGACTAATGGGCTGACCCGGCCTGGACCATTGCCCCCTTTTCTACTAGTGATCACTAATGCTGAGGTGCCTGAGACTGAGCCCTTGGGAGTGCCTTACATGCAAGATGTGGATAGAGCCTCCAAGTGGGCTCGTAAAAAGGAGAAGATGTTTTGCTGTCACTGTGGTGAAAGGGGTCACTTTATTGTTGAATGCGTGACTGAGTTGTGTGATACTTGCCTCAAGCGCATGACACGGGGGAGTGCCCAATACTGTGTGATCAGATGCCGAGTATTACCATCTATGGGGTTTATTGTGCTGAGCTGATGTTCTTCGAGTCTCCCAGTGCGAGGGAGAACCCTGAGGAACCCCAGAGTACGACCACCGGAATTGTCAAAGTCACGAATAGTGAGGTTTCTGAGGCACAGATTATACACAGGCTCGGTGAGTTAGCTCCAGGTGATTTTCAGTGGGAGCTTACTCGCCTCGAGGCCAATATGTTTTAGGTTGATTTTCCTACATTAGAGGATTTGGAGCGTCTTCCAAGCTTTGGGTTGTGCAGAGTACCTAGCACACAATGCATCCTCGAGTTCCACGAGTGGAAGAAGGTGGAGCCACAGGGCAAGCCTCTCACTCAGATATGGCTGCGATTCTCAGGGGCTCCATCAAAGCCGCTTCAGGATGCTCGGGTTGTTGCTAGTTTGGGGATTTTGGTCGGGAAAACCGAGAGGATGGATATGGCTTTCACCAGAGCTAACGGGGTGGCCCGACTTATGGTGAGTGTCCTAGACATCGAGTTCGTGCCTGATGTGGTTAAGTGGACTTACAAGGGCCAGGTTTTTAACCTTGAGATTGAGTTTGAGGATATAGATCTCTTTGCTGAGGCTCTGGCAGGGATGGATGTGGATATGCATGGTAAGGGTGATGGATCGGGTAACTCGGAGGCGCGCGGGGAGGCTGCTGGGCATGAGTTGTCCAAAGGCCCGGAATCCACCTCGCAGACGACCGGGACTGGGGTTGTTGCTTTGACTTTTGTGCCGATGAGTACTCTGAGGTTCAGTTCGTTTGAGCCAGCTTCTGCTCCTCCTAGGTTGTGGAGTGAGCGAGTGGAGTCAGAGGACGTGCTAGAATGCACACTCCCTCCTCTTGATTTAGCTCCGGCTATTAGGGAGAGGATCATGGGCAGGAGGCCCCTCGTTCTCCCTCTCTTTTTGATGGTTCGCTGTAGATGAGGACTATGGCAAAGGCGTCCGTGATGTCGATCGATGTTGTGACCAGTTTGGGAGGGGGACCCGGGAAGGTGGCCTCGGTCCCCTCCTCTCCTGCGGTGGCTGTGGTGCCCGAGCTCGTTCCGGCCTTGCGCCCCGAGGGCCATCTCTCTCCTGCTCGGAGGCAGGGCGGCTCAAGCCGACGCCAGCCACGGTGACTGCGTCGCCTTCCAGCCTAGGGGCGGGCTCGCGTGGGGAGCGGGGGCGGGCGGTCCCCGTGCCCCTTCTCCTTGCTCGCTTGTCGGCGGGATGTCCGGTACACTGGCCGCGTCAGGTGGGGAGCATGGGCAGGTGGCCAATTCTCTCCCCCCTGCGCCCATTGTGAGCGGTGGGCACTCCGCCGGTGCATACGACGGACCTTGGTGGTTCCCCGGGCATTGCAGCCGGGCCAGACGTGGGGTTAGGGCTGGAAAAAAAGCTCGAAGCTTGCGAGCTAAACAAGTAGCTCGTGACTCGGCTCGAATTGACTCGAACTCGAAGAATAACGAGTCGAGCCGAGCTTTAGTTTAAGATCGTTTATAGACCAAGTTAAACGAGCCAATCTCACAAGTACTCGTGTAACTCGTTAGGCTTGATACAATAGATCAGCCACTCCCAATACAAAGAAAGATCAGCCACTAAATAGCCTATGTCCCAGGCGCACAACCCAAGGCCCAACCGTTGAAGGCCTAGCCTCCTAGGAGACTCATGCGTTATAAGGAAATTACAATTTTTTAGTGATATAAATGTTTAATATATACACAATCATTTTTATCATATTTTAGGGATTTATGTTTATATCTTTAATGAGCTTAACAAGCTAAATGAGCCAACTCGCGAGTTATATGAGTCAAGCCAATCTTGGGTTTGAACTCGTTATAGTAACGAGTCGAGTCGAGCTCGCTCGTTAACGAAACGAGCTCTAGAGAGTCGAGCCGAGCTAGCTCGACTCGGCTCGAATTCCAGCCCTACGTGGGGTGTAGGGCTGGAAGCCTTACCCCTAACAGGGCCACTCGGGAGGAGGTAATCGCATTTAGCGGCATTCTAGATCCGGTATCTAAGGAGCAGCGGATGTGCTGCCGCCTCCAGGATCACCCGGAGGTTGTTGACATGCAGAAGCAATGTGCCGTGAGGACGGCCAAGCTTCGTGACATTGATGTCACTACTGGTATGTCGGTCAACACTTCTAATTCCATATTGCATTTTTCTGATAATGAGATTATTAATAATGCAAATCAATTAGGAGTTTCACTAGGTATTAATGATAGTGAAATTTCAAAATCGGTTAATGATATCCTGGATTTGGAAGCGGAACACACTTTAGAAATGATTCAAAATTTACCAGCGGTCAATCCCATGAATGACTCTGATATAAATGAGTTGAGAGTTAGGGTGCTCGATAATTTTTGTGCGGTTCTCGCTCCATCCCTTCCTGAGTCAGAGGAAGAGGATGATACTTTTGAAGCGGTAGTAGTGAGATCCACGAAGCCCGGTTGTGAGGACCGGGTGGAGGATCAAAACAAACCTAAACGCAAGTGGAAGTGGAAGATCTACCCTGCTTCGGCAGTGCGCAGGAGCACTCGGATCCGTACTACTAAAAAAATTCATGATGAAATATAAGAGGAATCTTTTGGAATAGCAGAGGTCTGAAAGACTTGGCTAAAAGAAGGTTTCTTGCAGATGCGTCCATTGAGCATAGGTTGAATTTTATTGCTCTCTCGGAAATTGGTAGAGATAATTTTTCACCCTAGTTTCTCAATACTTTATCGGGAGGTGTCGATTTTGATTGGCACTGCCTTCCTCCGAGAGGAAGATCGGGTGGGATCATACTTGGTGTTAAATGCAAATCACTGGAAGTGCGAAGTGTTGTCATGGGAGATTTTGTAGTGAAGTTTCGGGTTAGGTCAAAGGCCGATGGGTTTAATTGGGCACTGGTGGCGGTATATGGTGCCACGCAACCAGAACTCAAACTGGAGTTTTGGGCAGATCTTGTTCGGATTTGCGTTTCTGAGTAGCTTCCAATCTTGGTTGGGGGGATTTAAACATTATTCGAAGGAGAGAGGAAAATAACAATGATAATTTCGATGGCAGGTGGTCGTTCATGTTTAACACCATTATTGAAAGCTTGGATCTGAGAGAGATAGAGCTTTCGGGTAGAAAATTCACCTGGGCTAATACCTTGCCAAACCCGACATTTAAGAAGTTGGATCAAGTCCTAGCAAGCGTCGAATGGGAACAGAAATTTCCCTTGGTAACGGTCTAGGCGCTGTCGTGCGGAATTTCTGACCACACACCTTTACTGGTATACTCCGGTGAGGCAACCCACATGTGGAACAAAAACTCTTTTCCGTTCGAACTGGCGTGGTTTGAAAGAGAAGGATTCTTGGATCTGATAGCCAGGGAATGGACTAAGGATGCAGGAGGTAGGACTTCGGTTGAGCGCTGGCAGAATAAGATACGACACTTGAGGAGTTCTTGCGTGGGTGGGCTAAGCATCTTAGTGGGATTTATAAGGTTGAAAAAGAAAGGCTCCTTACACTTATTCAGTCCCTAGATTTAAAAGCCGAGTCCACAATCCTACAAACCACGGAGCTTCATGCTAAACTTGAGGCGGAGATGAGATTGAAAGAGCTTCTCCGTGAAGAGGAATTGTAGTGGGCGTTACGGGTAAGGTTCGCAAAGTGGTCCAGGGGGACGCGAACACTCAATTCTTTCACATGATCGCCAATGGCAAGCACAGAAAGAAAAGAATCTTCCAGCTTGAACAAGACGAAAGAACGATTCTAGGCCAGGAAAACCTAAAATTGTACATAACCGAATATTACAAGTAATTGTTTGGACCTCCGGAGGATAATTGTGTATCCCTGGATGAGTCTAGGATTGAGGATGTTCCTCAACTGGCTGCAGATGAGAATGATATCTTGACTGCCCCATTTTCGGAGAAAGAGGTGTTTGAAGCCATTTCACAGATGAAAAATAATAAGGCTCCAGGGCCGGATGGATTTCCGACGGAGTTTTATAAAAAGTGTTGGCATATTATTAAGGGGGATTTGATACCGATGTTCCATGATTTATTCTCTGGACAGCTTCAGCTATTTCACTTGAATTTTGGAACGATAACCCTGCTTCCTAAGAAAACAGAGGCTATGAGAATTGAGCAGTTCGGGCCGATCTATCTTCTTAATGTTAGTTTCAAAATTTTCACCAAAGTTGGGACAAATAGGCTCACACAGATTGCGCATTCGGTGGTGCAGCACTCCCAAACTGCTTTCATGCCGGACAGAAACATCCTAGAAGGAGTTGTGGTCCTTCATGAAACGCTCCACGAAATTCACACAAAAAAACTAGATGGAGTTTTTTTCAAGGTGGATTTCGAGAAAGCGTACGATAAAGTCAAATGGCCTTTCCTTCAACAGGCCTTGCGCATGAAAGGTTTTGATGAAGCCTGGTGACGACAAGTTGAATCTTTCACGCCAAAAGGAAGTGTTGGAATTAAAGTGAATGACGACATAGGTCATTATTTCCAGACACATAAGGGCCTTAGACAAGGTGATCTGATGTCTCCTATCTTGTTCAACATTGTAGTGGATATGTTGGCAATTCTAATAGGAAGGGCTAAGGAGGCTGCTCAGTTGGGTGGCTTGGTGCCTCATCTCGTGGATGGAGGTGTGTCCGTCTTACAGTACGCCGATGATACTATCATCTTTATGGAGCATGACTTGCTAAAAGCGAGAAATATAAAGCTGGTGTTATGCTTATTTGAACAATTGACTGGGTTAAAGATTAACTTTCATAAAAGTGAATTGTTCTGCTTTGGAAGAGCCAAGAAGGAACAAGAGGCTTATAGGCAATTGTTTGGGTGTGAATTGTGGGCCTCACGTTTTACGTATCTAGGTATACCAATTCATCATCGTAAACTGATAAACAGAGAATGGAAGTGTATTGAGGATCGATTTGAGAAGAAACTGAGTTGCTGGATGGGCAAGCTCATGTCATACGGAGGCCGATTAATTCTTATTAATTCGGTTCTCACGAGTATGCCTATGTTTCTCTTGTCTTTTTTCGAGGTTCCAGTTGGAGTTAGGAAAAGGCTGGACTTCTATCGATCCCGATTCTTCTAGCAGAGTGATGAGCTAAAAAGAAAATACAGACTCGTCAAATGGGATATCATTTGTCGCCCAAAAGACCAAGGGGGTCTTGGTATTGAAAATCTTGAAGTCAAGAATAGATGTCTTCTCAGCAAGTGGTTGTACAAGTTATCTGTAGAGAGTGAAGCCACATGGGCACAAATTCTCCGTAGTAAGTATCTTCACTCCAAAACTTTGTCCCAAGTGACAGTAAGGCCGACGTGCTCGCCTTTTTGGAAAGGGCTGATGAGAGTCAAATCAGCTTTTTTCAATAGGACAAAGTTTTTAACTGGAAATGGCGCCAGCACGCGTTTCTAGGAGGATACTTGGCTAGGAGAGACACCCCTTGCGCTTCAATACCCATCGCTCTATAGTATTGTTCAACGACGCGACGCGTATGTTGCAACAGTACTTCAGTCCATCCCCCTCAATATTCAGTTTAGGAGGACGCTAGTCGGTAATCGTTCGGAAGCTTGGCTCCATATAGTGAGTAGACTGATGGAGGTCCAGCTGTCTCAACAAACCGATCAGTTGCGCTGGAAGCTTACTAGGACTGGGGAGTTTACAGTTAAATCGATGTATCTCGATGTTATCAATTCTAGCTCCATTCCTAGTTCAAAACATGTTTGGAAAGTCAAAGTTCCCTTGAAAATTAAAGTGTTTATGTGGTTTGTACATAAACAAGTCATCTTAACCAAGGACAATTTGGCAAAGCACAACTGGACAGAACCTACTAGGTGTAGTTTTTGTGATCGGTATGAAACTATCAAACACTTTTTTCTTGACTGCCCGCTGGCAAAAGTGCTATGGCAGACAGTGCACATAGCCTTTAATATTACTCCTCTGAATGCTCTCAGCATGTTATTTGGAACGTGGCTTAACGGGATAGAGACCGAAACAACGAGACACATTCGCGTAGCAGTATGTGCTTTATTGTGGGCAGTCTAGAACTGCAGAAATGACCTGGTTTTTAACAGAACAACAAATTTTCATTTTTTGCAGGTTATATTCCGAGCCACTGCGTTGATCTGTATGTGGTCGCTACTCACTCCGATGGAGGCCAGGGAGCGTTTGGTTACTGGATCTATCCGATGGAAGATGGTAGCGCGGGATATTTTCAACCGGTTTGGATGGTGGTCATGTAATAGGATAGGCAATTAGTTTCCATATCTTGTTTATGCCGTCCGGTTGTGGCGCTATGGTTGCTTTTTTAGGCTCTTTGTGAGCTCTTTTTTATTTTCATTTTGACTTTAAGACCTCTGTTGAACTATTTGCTATTTAATAAAAGTTGGCCGTATGCATAGTTCTGATGCAGAGGCCGGGGAGTCCCCTTTTTGAAAAAAAACTCCAACCTCTTTTTACAATTTCTTTGCTTTTTCCGTGAAATCAGACACTCCTTGCTAGTCCTATAGGATTCAAGTGGGCATGACACTCTAATTCTATACTTTTTCTATTCCCGCGTTTTCAAAATCCTGCGAATCAAAAAACCCTCGATATTTTTGGCCTAACGGTCAGGCCTAAAATTAGCTTGGAATATAAAATACAAATTCATACGCCAAGCATGTTTCAACTGCCTACCTCTGGGTAAATCCAGAGAAAACACATCCTCGTTATCAGTTCTAGTGCTCGGCGTTGCATCAAAAGTATGTTCCGGTAATCAATCTCATCATTATGCAGAAAGCCAGCCCAAAAACACAATCACCATCATGGGTAACACATTAAACTAACAAGCACGCAGGCAAGTCCGACCACCATCATGATTCTAGAAGATGATAGTATGTTTTCTCTTTCCGTGTACACCCATACTTCAGAGAATGATGTCTGAGTAAAATGGAGACACTGGCATGGCCACAAAATACATGAACTGAATACTGTAATGTTTGCTGAGACCAATATCCAAGATAAAACCGAGCAAAGATAACTAATAGTTTCAGCAGAACAGCCACAACCTGGCGAGATCGAGATGTATGGTCGTCTTTCAGATATTTGGAATGAACCAAACCTGCTGGGGACAAAATACAGAATACTTAGATGCATGAAGAACTTGCTCGAACGTCTGGCTTTCCAAGTCATAAATCACCACCCCTTTCCAGCCCTGGACACCAAAATTTTCTTCATGCGTCAGCCAAGGCGTGGCAAAGTAGACATGGTTGGGCCTTAGCCCCGGACACTCTTTGGCAACCAAGCATACGGACTCATTCAACCCGACGAACACCGCGTGCTCCCGGAAGGCCGTGGCAGAGCTCAGCCTGACGAGCCTGCGCTCCTCGACATCGACCTCAAACGCCTCAACATTGACCCTCCTGGGATGATCGGAGCGCCGCTGGGTTCGTATCTCCAGGAGACCACCCCAGGGGGTGGACACCAGGAACCGGGTGAGAATCCTCCGCTGTCTTCCGTCCCCGTCGGCGATGATCGCCTGTTTGCCTGGTTGATGCGTCGGCCCTTTGTCAAGATCCCATGCCTCGACCGCCCCATGCATCGTCACCGTGTAGAATCTGCCATTGTGGTGGACGCAATCAGCGTATGAATCCTTGCCCATCTCACCAAGAGTCGTCGTCGTGGCATGTCGCCAGCGGTTCTCTCTTGCTCTCGCAAAAGAAATCTGATTGTTCCCATGGATGGCCATGGCAGTGTAGTCACCCTCACCACCGCCGTGGGATGGAGATGGATCGCATGACAACGCCACCTTCTGGTAGAACCAGCGGCCAATGTAATCTGGAGGAGTGATAAGCTTGTCAAAGTTCCCATAACGATAGCCAGCAATGTCTCCATCGTTGTGGTGGACGGACTCCCTCGACACATTCCAGGTCAGTGATAGACGGGAGAGGGATCGTGGCCGACGTGAAGGGGTTGCAGAGCAGAAGATTGGAGAGCTTGTCCGAGGCGATGAGCCAGCCATGGGAGGCTCCGCACCAGGTGAGGTCACGCCGGCCTTGGGGATAACTAACCATGTGCATCTTGCCGGGATCGAGGACGTTTCGGAACTCGCTGCCTTCCGTTCTCGTAAGACGCTCGGGATCGCGGGACACGAGCCATGGCGTGCCGGAACGAGGGACGCCGGAAGCCGCCGCTGCGGAGCGCCATGAGGTGCAGACGGCTGCCACGGCAAGGGCACCGGGGAGCTCAAGGTGTTGCAGGATGCGGTCAAGAAGATCCCAGGGAAGGTCCGACCAGTTGCTATTAGCACCATGGTCTGCCATGATGAAACTGAAACAGAACCAATCTGTATAGGAGCTTCGCGGGAGCAATTATATTACCTAGCGACCAAACAGAATTCGACTCGGAATTCAACAACAAATAGCTGACTTATATTCCTGCCGCAGGGATAGCACGATCCACGATCTGCGGGAGCAATTTGAACGGAGCCTTGTGATAAGGCCATCAAGTCATCAGAAAAAGAAAAAAACCTGCAGAATACGGTTATAAGGAAATCCTAGATTTTATTTCTCTTAACCCAACGGCCTAGCTCAGATGACCGTTAGATCTTGATCCAGCGGCCGAGTTCGCACGGAAGCACCTAAGAGCAACTCCAACGCGCCAACCTAAACAGACGGCGATTTTGTCTGCTTTTTATACGTTTGGGTCGGTCATCCGCTTGACGTCCATTCTGTTTATGATTTGGGTCGGCAGTGCGTCCAACGCCCGCTACCCATTTCATGTCCACGCATAAATTTGAAAAGGCTCACGGCCATATATCATGCCAGCGGCCATGCCATCAGCCAGAGTTCATGCCGGCCGGCATGCAATGCCAGCTCCAAAGAACACCACACAATTCATGATGCCACCCTTGCCAACACACAACAAGGGGCAGGAATTCGACCAGGCCATCTCGACCATGGTCATGCCAGCATACTTGTCGGCATACAAAAAGAGATGACGCTGGCCGCCATAGATCACTTGTTGTCGAACTTGAGCATGTCTCCCTGCATCTTCTTGAACCACGGCCTCTTCCTCGGCGACACGGTGTTGAGGTCCACCTTCATTATCTCCACCCCTGTCATCATGCTAGCGAGAGTCACTGCTTTCGCCTTGCCAGCGGCATCGAGGGCGTTGTCCATGGCGAGCGGCCGGGAGCACGCGCGGGCGGAAGCGTTTTTTGGAAAGTGAAGGAAAATGGTAGACGCGTTGTCACCGACTGGCGGGCCAGGGGGAGTAGTTGACGCGTGGCGCGCACGTCTATCTCGTGTCCGCGTCGACGCAAATGAGGCTCAAAATTGGGCCGCGAATACGAACGAAAAGCGGACGCGCGTCTATTTGAGTCGGCATGTTGGGCCGATTTTTCTGTCCGCCGTGATTCAAACAGACGCGCGCGGATGCAATGGGTCGACGCGTTGGGCACCCATTGTTGTTGATGTGAAACTGGTCCACACTTGTCAGTTTGATGGCTCCTTTGATGTCCTTCAGTCATTTTCTGAAAGGTAACAACACAATTCGTACGTCTCTGAACAGCTCAACTCCTACAGATCATCAAACTGGCCATGACCACACGATTGCACACACGCTTCTACGTACTTCCTCTGTTCTAAATTACTCGTCGCAGAAATGGATGTATCTAGAACTAAAATACATCTAGATACATCCATACCTGCAACAAGTAATTTGGACCGGAGGGAGTACATGATTAAGGTAGCCAGAGAACAAAAATGTATGTGTATTTGCACTTGCAGGTTAATTCTCAATAACAGCTCACTAATATATAAATATTCTATATTAGTTTAGACAACAAAAATTGGGGATGTAGCTCAAATTGTTTGAGCGCTTATGTATGCTAATAAGAGGAAGGGGGATCGATACCTCCCATCTCCAAATACAAATAGGATGTTTTTTCCCTTCGCCATGTTGTATTTTCTCTCTTGCAAATACTTTCATCAGGGAAGGGTAATTCATCACCTTTTTTTTAAATGGCAGTTATCCTATACTCATTAAGAAGAAAAGAGATGTTCGGTTAATTGGGGAAAATCGATTGAAAATCATGTTGCCCGGTTGATTACGGAGAACCGGGCGAACACCATCAGAACCTGTTTTTTTCCTTTCGTCATGTCGTATTTTTTCTCTTATAAATACTTTCATCGGGGAAGGGTAATTCATCACCTTTTTGAAGAAAAAAATGACAGTTACCTTGCATTCATTATGAAGAAAAGAGTTGCTCAGTTAATTGGGGAAAACCGAGCGAAAAAATCATGATTTTCACTTTCGCCATGTTGTATTTTCTCTCTTGCAAGTACTTTCATCAGGGAAGGGTAATTCATCACCTTATTTTTAAATGGCAGTTATCCTATACTCATTAAGAAGAAAAGAGATGTTCGGTTAATTGGGGAAAATCGAGCGAAAAAATCATGTTGCTCTATTGATTATGGAAAATTAGGCGAAAATCATCACAACGGCCGAGCGGCACAAATAAGATCCCACACGCACCACCCCAAAGAGGGTCTCGTCGAGATAGCACACATGTGTCATCGTCATCACTCCTCCCCTAGAGGCGTCATCTTCATCCCTAAACCCAGAGCAAACGACTCTGACTGCACTGAAGGCGGACGTCAACCCAGCCCACACCGAAGAGGCCGTATGGAGATGCATGAAGGTCCGCATCAAACCCAGCCACAGGCGACCGGGCAGCGCAACTCCGACTCTGATGAAAAACCACGAAGGAGAACTAGGCATGGCTGGCGCCGCAGAAGACCATGGGACGAACCACCTGCTGCCCGTCATTGCACACCACCAGGGCCCCGCCACCATAGTTTCAACTTTGCAACAACAAACCAACGGAGGCAAGATGGGCTAGGTTCATCTTTTTAGCATTGGAAATATCGATCGGTGACGCTAGATGGGCTGGGACGAGGATCCGTAGCATGGAAGATTGGACACATCTCTACTATTAAAGGGGGATCGAGCGTCGTAATGGTTCGACCACCTCGTTCGATCCCCCGCCTCGTACGGCAGCCATCACGCGATGGGCCACGCCCGCAACATCCCAAAAATCAAAGGCCAACTCAGCCCATGTACAAGATCCCCAGCCAAAAAAAAAACAATTCGGCTCAACCCACGAACGAAGTCCTCAACCCATGAACGAGGTCCATCGATCAGCAAACCAGCCAAAAAAAAAAACAGTTCAACTCAACCCACGAACGAGGTCCATCGGTCAAAAATCAAACCACCTGCGAGCTCCACCGACCCACGAATGCATGTCTTCAGGGAGAGAAACGTCAGTTCTTCCTCGCGTACGAGCTCCATCGACCCACGGACGCACTACGCCAAGGAGAGAATCGCCAGTTCACTCGCCGTCCGGCCACATCGTTCTCATGCGAGCTGTGCGAGCGCAGCCTCTGCTGCCATCAAGATCTGATCTCCTCGCATGCTGAACCTCAACCTCGGCGCCCCCGAACCAGAACCTGCGCTCGACGGCTATTGCTGCGTCTATCTCCTGATGTCGCCGCTACATGCTCCTGCCATCATCTTCACAGTTCTTCACCTACAGTCTTCTGCCTCTCGGACGACAAAGGACTGAGATCCACCTTTGTTATGTTCGACGGTGCCCACCATGCCCTAGGTTTGCGATCCTCAATTGTTTCAGCAAAGTTTTTTACATCAGAAAGATACTAAACTCCTGTTCAGAACTTCATGATGTGACCTAAAAAATATTATAGTACTCAGGTTGCATCTTTAAGTTCTACTCCAAGTACATTGAACAAAGCATGCAGGATTTTAGGCTATGTACTAGCTACCAAATTGTGAAGGTGCTTCATTAGGCTCATCAACTTCTGGGAATTAATACATGAAACAAATGTATAATGTGTGCTAATGTGGACGGGTGCGACATGGCATCTCAAACTTGTCTTTGCAGCAAGTCCACTCTATGCAAATGAATGAAAGCAAATGTAACAAAGTTAAGAAATCTAAGAATTGATGCCGTGAGATTGACATGCTTTTCACCCAATTTCATATTATAGACACCTGTTCAATTCCCAGACTTAAGTTCATATTGAAGACCCCTGTTCCATAAAGAATATTGCTAAAGTCCTCTTAATTACAGTACAATACAGTTACAAATATCATATCATTTTTTTCATGCAAAAGAATGCAGGTTTAGTTAAGAACTTAAAGCTTTTATAGGACACAAAGATGTCACAGGACAGAGGGCATCTCTATGACAAAGGGAAAAGAGGTATGTATATGTCAATCACATGTATGCACATAAAGGTACTCAATAAGCTTTCATAACTTACCCTACATTAATGTTACTAGTTGTTGAATATGAGAGGACACCGAGATCACAACCCAGCGGTTGTCGGGTGTACCTACCAAACCCGATTTTCTCTCACGGTCTGCTCTACGTTGAATTGTCTAGAGCCACCGCGAAGAGGAACATTAAGATTCTCGCCATCAAGGACAATGGCAAGGGTAAAGGCAAGGGTAAGGGAAAGGGCAAGGAACAAAGCAAGATTTCAAATAAGCGAAAAAGATTTGAACCCTTATTAACGACCATGAAAAACATAGTCTACAAGGAAGTCCTTAGCACATGAAGTCTGCCGGATCAAATTATAACAACTCAAGGTAAAGTATGTTCAATTCTGCATTACAGCCACATAACTATTGTAGATCTTAATGCACACTAACCTGAGTTTGAGAGCATAATCAGTCTTCAGAAACCATGAGTATTCCTTTCGCGACATCTGCCCATTCTATACATGGTCAAATATGCACCTGTTTAAGCTGGAAATAACAAGAGACAGCGTGAAATTGCAAACAGATTAAGGATGAAGATGCTCGGACAGTGACTTGCTACAGAAGAACAAAAATACTAAGGTGTCGTATTTCTTTCTAAGGTATACACTTTTTAATATGGTAAAAACCTGAGGCATGGCAATTAAAAAACTGACTTAAACTTCAGTTACATAGAATCTCTCGTTGGAAATACATGGATAAGGAACTATGTATCTGATAATTTACGAAGAACCCAAATTCGAGTTGAGTTTGCCATCAGTGAGCTCCTCATATCTCTACTATCTCTGCTATTAAAGGATGGGTCTTTCAAGACAATAGATACCTCGATATGAACAAAAGGAACATAATTAGTTCGTCTGCTTTTTTTCTGTAGCTCTATATAAGATTTAGCACGCATGTGTCCTTAAATTCAGGCCTCAAATTCGTTGCAGACGGTGATTCCAAAGTGCCAAGTACAGGATTAGAAACATCAACCCTTAAGCTATTCAGCAAGAGCATTGTGGTGAGTGGAGAATGAGTCATATTAGACCCTGAATACAAGCATCACTAACCTGCAAAATGAAGGACCTCGAATGAAAGCTTTGGCCAATACCACAATAGCGCGTTATGCTGAGCTCATTTGCCAAAAGATGGAGACCGAGCTTTGCGTTCGTTTTTACAATTGGTACATCAGTATGAATGTGACCATTGGACAGTGCTGACTTTTATGCCAGGTTACCTTGCATAAATCTGTATGATTCCCCTGTTGTGTTTTGCTTTGTTGAAATGCATTGTGTGTGTGTGTACAATTAGAATTTGGTCAGGATTGGAAGGTCGACTCTCCAGGAAGAGGAAGCTAAGCCTCCTTGACCAGAGTTTTTCCTTTTTTTTTGAAGTTTCAAGCCATGCCTTTTTTAATAGGAACAGCTAAAATTGTTTATAGAAAAACTATTAAGACCCAGTTTTCCTGTTGTACAAAAACGAAGTTTTACTTATTTCTGCCCCTAAAAAAACTATATTTTTGGTACGCTAACTCATTTCAGGTGGTTACACCTTTAAACGAGTTTATGGGAAACAGAACTGGCAAAAACTCCGAATCCAGACAACCCAAGAAAGGTTTTATCCTCATCTCACAAAATAAACAACTTAATCATAACCGTATACCGATTACTACTCATCTAGCTATCCTTCAAACTGTGTATATATAAGATAGATTCAATCTACCTCCAGATTTTTGCTTACCTCTAAGATCGAATTTCACTGGCGGAGCCAATCCAACAAAGCTACCAATGCAGGACGCGGAGGGAGAGAAGAGAGCCGACTGTGATAAGGTAAGATCTGTGGGCACCCTGATCCTGACGCATAGGGAGGGGAGCAGAGCTCGGTGGCGAAGAGAAGCCGTCGGCGTCGTGCTGCACCACGGAATCCACTCCTCGTAGATCTCCGCCCATCCGGCCGAGCACAGCTTGCCGCAGGGTCTCCAAAATGAGGAGCCTGATCCCGCCGATGGATGCAGATCGAGCCCACCTCGCGCTGCACGGCGCGCGCCAATCACCGGGCGTTACCACCCGACGATTCGGACCGGCGTGGCGTCATCGCGGCGGGGGCGAGGGGCAGGGAGCGCCGCGAGGTGGATGCCGCCGCCCAGACTGCGCGCGCATCTGCCTGCCCCCGGGATATCGCCAGACAGCAGGGAGTGATGGGGCCGCGGTGTGGGAGGCTCGCGACGGCGCAGGCAGGCTGTAGGGATGGTTCGGAGGCACGGGGTGGGAGGTTGGGCCGGGATGGATGCCGTGCGCCATGACACGCCGGCGGCTGCACAGAGGAGCAGGATGGGTCATGGCCTCATGGGTGGCTAGCTGAATGAGAAAGGGGTGAACAGCGAGGAGAAAGAGACTGAGAGTGTTGGTTGTATCTTAATTGTTTTTGTCCCACGCCTCTATAATTTTTTTATTTACGGAGTATATTAGTGTATATTATGCGAAATTGATTTTGGAGGCCGAGCTCCATGGAGACCGCCAAATACAAAATTTAAAATTCTTGAAAAATCATATTTTTACATTCAAACAAGTTCTGAAAAAATTATCGAAATAGATGAAGGCATAGTGCACAAGTGTGTAAATTTTGAGGACAAAATACGTTGAACTGTGGGCTGTGCAAAAAATACAAATGTGTGGTTTTTAACACATGACACGATTCATCCTTCCAGATCATTTTGTTCTTTTTTGTACAGATCGCATTTCAAAATATTTCATCCTTAAATTTTACACGCATACGCCTCACATCGTTCTTTACTTGTTCGAAAAGGTTTAGAACCGAAATTTTTGAATTTTGATTTTTTTTAAGGCCTCCATGGAGGCCGAGAGCCAAAACGCCATTCTCTGTATATTATAGCATAAGAACTGAGGTATTTGGACGGTCTATCGGGGCTACCAAATATCTTGGATAGACTAGAACACATCTCGTTTTGCTTATTCTAGATGTCTGTCTTTTTAACCTTTTTTAGTTTGCATGTTGTATATGAATATATGATAGTACTCCCCGCAAAGAAAAAGAATAAATGATAGTAATATATTTAAATCATATTTGTATATATATATATATTTCACTTTTTCAGAATGTGTCCATGATAGATATGGATATTATTGACCATCAAAAAGAACCTACCAACAAGAGTCCAAAGGTGATGTTATTGGAAGAGAGAAAAACTCAGCAAGTTCTATACAACCTACCAACAAGAGTTCAAACTGACTGAAGAATCTCAGGGAAATAAACAGAAAATTGAAGAGCCTGAAATTATAAACTTAAGTCTAGGGCGGCACAGAAGGGTTCTTATTCGATCAAGCCGTCGGTGCTGAATGGTGCTTTTTCAGTGAAGCCCTGGTTGTCGCATGGAGCTTGAAAACTTAGTCACATAGTGTGTCTGTTTTTAAAACTATGTGTCAAAGATCAATAAGTGAGAGCTGATGGCAATGTACAAACGGTGGATCCAAAGCTCTCAGCTTCATGGGGTTGGTTCCCTACCAATGCGTCACATCATGCTCCGCTGTTTACATTTTTCATCATGTTCTCTCCAAATAAAATTATGGCAAATGAAAAATCTGATCAAAGTCTACAATGCGTTGGCTAGAAAATAAGACCATGTTCATAGATTTCCAATTAACTTTGACATTGTTCTGTTGTTGAAATGTACTCCATAAAAAGCACTCATATAAAATGTCCGCTGTCGAGTAATCTTTTCACATCATATGTCGTATTCCCGTGGCAACGCACGGGCATTTAACTAGTAGGCCTAACAGTTGGCCCACGGAAGAAGTTGAATTTGTGGCCTTCAATTTCATTTTCAGCTTTGAACATGAATAATTTAATATAGAACTTTCTCAAAAAAATCATATAGAAGAAACTGCCCACTTGGAAGTGTAAAATTCATTTTGAAAAATATGTTCCATAGTCTTCTTTTTGGTAAGTAACACATCATCAAGAAAGTTGTGTTCCAAATGTTGCACTAAAGACGCGCCAATGCCCTAAATTATTTGTACTAGTAGTTGGGTGCACGTTCACTTCTTAAGTTGGCGAAAAACTATGGAACATTTGGCGACGGTTGAGCTGCCATCTCCAGGATCATCCGGAGGTTGATGACATACAATAGCGGTGCGCCATGAGGGCGGCCAAGCTTCGTGACATTGAGGTCACTACTGGTATGTCGGTCAATACATCTAATTCCATTTTGCATTTTTCTAATGATGAGATTATTAATAATGCAAACCAATTAGGAGTTTCACTAGATAGTAATGATAGTGAAATTTCAAATTCCATTAATGATATCCTGGATTTAGAGGCGGAGCGTGCTTTAGAGATGATTCGAAACTTAGCAGCTGTTAAACCCATGAATGATTCCGATATTGATGCTTTGGGGGTCAGGGGGCTCGATAATTTTTGTGCGGATCTTACACCATCCCTTCCTGAGTCTGAGGAGGAGGATGGTACCTCTGAGGCTGTTGTGGTTACGTCCACTGAGCCTGGTTGTGAGGACCGGATGGAGGGTCAGAACAAACCTAAACGCAAGTGGAAGCGGAAGATTTACCCGGCTTCGGCAGTGCGTAGGAGTGCTAGGATCCGTACCGCTAAAAAATTTCATGACGAAATATGAAAGGAATCTTTTGGAATAGCAGATGTCTGAAAGACTTGGCTAAAAGAAGGGTTCTTGCAGAGGCGTCTATCGAGCATAGGCTAGATTTTATCGCATTGTCGGGAACTGGTAGAGATAATTTTTCGCCACAGTTTCTCAATACTTTATCGGGAGGTATTGATTTTGATTCGGATTGTCTTCCGCCGAGAGGAAGATCGAGTGGGATCTTACTCGGAGTTAGATGCGATTCGCTCGAAGTCCGAAGCGTGGTGATGGGAGACTTCGCAGTTAAGTTTCGGGTGTGGTCGAAGGCCGATGGGTTTAATTGGGCTCTGGTGGCGGTATATGGTGCCGCACAGCCCGAACTCAAACCTGAGTTCTTGGCAGATCTTGTTCGGATTTGCGGCTCTGAGGAGCTCCCAATCCTGGTTGGGGCTGATTTCAACATTATTAGAAGGCGAGAGGAGAAGAACAATGATAATTTTGACGGGAGATGGTCATTTATGTTTAATACCATTATTGAAAGCTTGGATCTGAGAGAGACAGAGCTTTCGGAAAGAAAATTCACCTGGGCTAATGCGTTGCCAAATCCGATGTTTGAAAAGCTAGATCGAGTCCTAGCTAGCATTGAATGGCAACAAAAGTTTCCCTTCGTAGCGGTTCAGGCACTTTCCCGTGGTATTTTTGACCACACGCCTTTATTTGTAGACTCTGGCGAGGCTACCCACTTGGGAAACAAAAACTCATTTTCGTTCGAATTGGCTTGGTTTGAACGAGATGGCTTCTTAGATCTCGTAGCCAGGGAATGGGCTAAGGATGCAGGAGGCAGGACTGCGCTTGAGCGTTGGCAGAATAAGATCAGGCACTTGAGAAGTTCCCTACGTGGTTGGGCTAAGCATCTTAGTGGGATTTACAAGGTCGAAAAGCAAAGGCTTCTTACCCTTATTTAGTCCCTAGATGTAAAAGCTGAATCCATGGTTCTGCCGGCCTCCGAGCTTCATGCTAAGCTTGACGCGGAGATGAGATTGAAAGAGCTTCTTCGTGAAGAGGAATTAAAGTGGGCGCTGCGGGCCAAGGTCCGACGAGTTGTCCAGGGGGATGCGGACACTCAATTCTTTCACATGATCGCCAACGGCAAGCACAAAAAGAAGAGGATCTTTCAGCTTGAACAAGATGAAGGAACGATTTTAGGACAGGAGAACCTAAAATTATACATAACCGAGTATTACAAGCAGTTGTCTGGGCCTCCAGAGAATAACTGTGTTTCTCTGGATGAGTCTAGGATTGAGGATGTTCCTCAACTAACTGCTGATGAGAATGATATTTTGGCTGCCCCTTTTTCCGAGAAAGAAGTGTTTGAGGCCATCTCACAGATGAAAAATAATAAGGCTCCCGACCCAGATGGATTTCCGGTGGAGTTCTATAAAAAGTGCTGGCATATTATTAAGGGGGATTTGTTGCCGTTGTTCCATGATTTATTCTCTGGACAACTTCAGCTATTTCAACTGAATTTTGGAACGATAACCCTGCTTCCTAAGAAAACAGAGGCTGTGAGAATTGAGCAATTCAGGCCCATCTATCTTCTTAATGTTAGTTTTAAAATCTTTACCAAGGTTGGGACTAATAGGCTCACGCAGATTACGCATTCTGTGGTGCAGCATTCTCAAACTGCTTTCATGCCGGACAGAAACATCCTAGAAGGGGTTGTGGTACTTCATAAAACGCTCCACGAGATTCACACGAAAAAACTAGATGGAGTTGTTTTCAAGGTGGATTTCGAGAAAGCGTACGATAAAGTCAAATGTCCTTTCCTTCAACAGGTCTTACGTATGAAGGGTTTTGATGAAGTCTGGCGACGCCAGGTAGAATTTTTCACACAAACAGGGAGTGTTGGAATTAAAGTGAATGACGACATAGGTCATTATTTCCAGACACACAAGGGCCTGAGACAAGGTGATCCAATATCTCATATTTTGTTCAACATTGTGGTTGATATGTTGGCAATTCTGATAGGTAGGGCAAAGGAGGCTGGCTAGATGGGTGGCTTGGTGCCTCATCTAGTTGATGGAGGTGTGTTTATCCTACAGTACGCTAATGATACGATCATCTTTATGGAGCACGACTTGGCAAAAGCGAGGAATATGAAGCTGGTGTTATGCTTATTTGAACAATTGACCGGGTTGAAGATTAACTTTCATAAAAGCGAGTTGTTCTGTTTTGGTAGAGCCAATAAGGAACAAGAGGCTTATAGGCAATTGTTTGGTTGCAAGTTGGGGACTTTACCTTTCACGTACTTAGGTATACCCATTCACCATCATAAGCTAACAAACAGAGAATGGAAGTGTATCGAGGATCGGTTCGAGAAGAAACTGAGTTGCTGGAAGGGCAAACTCATGTCATATGGAGGTTGATTGATTCTTATTAATTCGGTGCTCACGAGTATGCCTATGTTTCTCTTGTCTTTCTTCGAAGTCCCAGTTGGTGTTAGGAAAAGACTGGACTTCTATCGATCCAGATTCTTCTGGCAGAGTGATGAACTAAATAGAAAATACAGACTCGCCAAATGGGATATCATTTGTCGACCAAAAGACCAAGGGGCCTTGGCATTGAGAATCTTGAAGTCAAGAACAGATGTCTTCTGAGTAAGTGGTTGTATAAGTTATCTGTTGAGACTGATGCCACGTGGGTGCAGATTCGCCGTAGTAAGTATCTGCAGTCCAAAACTTTGTCGTAGGTGACAGTGAGACCGATGGACTCGCCTTTTTGGAAGGGGCTTATGAGAGTCAAAGCAGGCGCTTTCAATAGGACAAAGTTTATAGTCGGTAATGGCGCTACCACGCGCTTCTGGGAGGATACCTAGCTTGGAGAGACGCCACTGGCGCTTTAGTACCCGTCCCTGTATAGTATTGTTCAACGACGTGATGCTTATGTTGCAACGATAATTTAGTCCATCCCCCTTAATATTCATTTTAGGAGGACGCTTGTTGGCAACCAGTGGGAAGCGTGGCTTCATTTAGTGAGTAGACTGATGGAGGTTCAGCAATCTCAACAGCCCGATCAGTTGTGCTGGAAGCTCACTAGGTCTGAAGAGTTCACAGTTAAATCGATGTATATCGATGTTATCAACTCTAGCGCCATTCCTAGTTCCGAATATATTTGGAAAGTCAAAGTTCCTTTGAAAATTAAAGTATTTATGTGGTTTGTACATAAACAAGTCATATTAACAAAGGATAACTTGGTAAAGCGCAACTGGACAGGATCTGCTAGGTGTAATTTTTGTGATCGGGATGAAACTATCAAGCACCTTTTTCTTGATTGCCTGTTGGCCAAAGTTTTGTGGCAGACGGTGCACATTGTCTTTAACATTACTCCTCCGAATTATGTCAGTACGTTATTTGAAACATGGCTTGTTGAGATATAGTCCGAAACAGCTAGACACATTCGCGTAGGAGTATGTGCTTTATTATGGGCAATTTGGAACTGCAAAAATGATTTGATTTTTAACAGAACAACAAATATTTATTTTTTGCAGGTTATCTTCTGATCCACTGCGCTGATTCGTATGTGGTCGTTACTCACTCCAACGGAGTCCAGGGAGCGTTTGGTTACTGGATCTATCCGGTGGGAGATGGTAGCACAGGGTATGTTCAACCGGTTTGGATGGCTGTTATGTAACAGGATAGCTGATTAGTTTTCCTATCTTTGTTATGCCAGCCGGTTGAGGCCTCTTGGCTTTTGTGTTTTTGACATTGTGGCTCTTTATGAGCTTGTCGTTACTTTTGTTTCAGACTTTAAAATCTTGTTGAACCTTTTTGCTTATTTATAAAGGTGGCCTCTGCATCAGAGTGGCCGTATGCATCGTTCTGATGCAGAGGCCGGGAAGTCCTCCTTTTCGAAAAAAAAAACAACGGCGGTTGAATAGTGTGCGATTTTTTTGGCATGTCCATGATTTGGTAGGGCTCGCCAAAGCAGCATCGAAACACACTCTAAGGTAATTGTAAGTATGTTTGCGTCGCTCAGCCACAAGAACAAAGATGCAATCGGCTTCATTTCCAGCTTTGCTCTAGTCCATATCTAACAGGCCCAAGGCTCATCCTGTCCATCTCACAACCAGTATAGGCTAGAGAGATGTGGTTGAGGAATTTTCCGCGCTTGCGCCAACGTACAAAAATCCGAAAAAGGTCTGCGTCAAACACGTCACAAAACCAGGAATGGTGGACATGCCCACCACCCATCACCACATCATGCATCAAAAGATAAATTTCAACGTAAGTTCAAATGAGCTATGAAATTCGGCCAACGGCGTAGGATCTGGTCTGGTGGAGCAACGGGTTGTATGCATGCGTGCCACCCTGCTCACCTACATATTGGACCAGAACAAATGGGCTGGCCGACGTGGACGGGATCCCGGAAATGACGTGGTGTGGGGAAGACGTTCGCCTCCCTGTCTTCAGATCTGTAGAACCTGGTGTGGGTCTGAAACAATGACCCTGTTTGGATACTCTAACTCGGTTAAAGGTTAGAGTTAGATTTTAACCCTGAACTAACTTTAGTCAAAGAGGTGTTTAGATGGCAGGGTTAGATGGAGCGCAGATAGGGCGAGACGCCTTTACTGGCGGTGCGAGAGGGAGGGAGGGAGAGGACGAGAAACTTCGAGGAAGTGTGAAGGGATCTGCTATGGAAAGAGCGAGAGAAAAATGTGTTTTTTGTGGTCCCGAAAAGAACTAACCCAAATAAGCACCTCTTGGATGGGTTAGATTTTTTAAATGGATTAGATACATCTAACCCAAACTAACCCTTCTGTTTGAATATTTTTAGTTAGTTGAGTCCAAACTAATTCAAATTAACTCTAACTCATAGATCCAAACAGGGCTAGTACCGGGATCGATTAGATGAGGGATGAGAATGTGAAGTAGGGTAATTCAGCGGCCGTATGTCGTCAGCCATGAGCAACGACGGATGGTGTGATGTGCGTGCACGCATGTGACGGGGCTCCTGAAACCATGTGTGCTCCCATTGTTTCTGTTTGCACATGCATGGCTGATCTGACGAGACCGAGAATGTTTATGATCGATGCGTGCGGCCGCATAGACCCGGCCTGTATATTCCTCAGCGGCTGCCGGCTGCACCGTGTACTCCCGTTGATTGTGTGCTCCGGCTGCACCATGCGAACCACAATATAATCTCTACTCCTAATGTCTCAGTTGGTAGGTCGCGTTCCGAATTTTATTTTTGTTTCACCATTTTCGTCCCATCATTTTCGTCCGTTTTTTTGCTGGTTTTTTTTCATCTGACTTATTTTCGTCACACCTCCCACGTAAAAAAACCAGCCGCCCCTCCTCTCGATCCCCCCTCCCGCTGCGACCTCTCTCTTTCCTCGTCTCCCGCTCCACCGCCGCCGCCCCATCTCCCGCTCCACCGCCGCCGCCCCATCTCCCGTCTCCAGTCGCAGCCGCCGCCGCACCCCAATCCAACCCCGCCGCCGACGATCTCCTCGCCCCCCCTGCGCCGCCGCCCCCAACCTTCTATTCCTCTCCCAAGGGAATCCCATGGGAAGGGAAGGGAAGGCAAGGGAAGGGAAGGAAGGAAGAGGGAGCGCCCAGATCCACGGCGGCATCAGCGCGCCGTCGTCGACCTGATCCGCGTCCGTCCTCGAGGGAGGTCTGCCATGGAGGTCCGACCCGGCCCGGCAGCAGCCATGGACGGACGGAGACGCCCCAAACCCTACCCTCAAGGACGACGCCTCAACCTTCAAGGACGCGCGCCGGCGACCGCGGATCTCCGGTGATGGCTATGGTGAGTGTGTACCTGCGGACGTTCTTCCTCGGATTCATCATCTCCCCCTGCTCGTGATTCCTTCCTTGGTTTCTTTTCTTTTGTGTGCAGGATGACTGCCCCTCTGGACGAACGACCTGCAGATGCAGCAACGCACGAGTCCTCCCTCCCTCCCTCATGGCTCTGCTTCCTCCTACCCTGCCCCCCTCACGTGGGCGTGGTGAGCTTCCTACCCCCCGTGCACATCTCATCTCATCTCATCAAATCTAGATTGCTCTGGACGTATTTATCCTGTAAGGGTTGTGTCGTATGTTCTTCTTGCCATAAATGTTTCCTCAAATATCAGCATTTGATGAGTGGATGATATGAAGGCATCATGCTGTTAGCTCAACTGTGTTAACGATGCTTGTTATTGTTTTCCATGATTTGCTTTTCATTGTTACAATTTTTTTAGCATATATGGAGGCCATCTATTATTCTGCACTATCTTGTTTGTGGACTTACATTTGACTACACTATCTTATAAAGGTCCCACAAATAGAAGCGTTGCTCATATGCTCCTGAATCAAGTTTGCAGTATGATGGAGTTTACAGAATTGAGAATTGTTACATAAAGATTGGTGTTCAGGTAATTTTACTTCCTGTACAGAGGTTTCACTGTATTGTGATTTTTACTATGTCTCTGAACCATCTGGATGATGAGTTATGTACTGTAATTTTTAGTTTGTCACAGGAACATGAACCTAATTTTTAGTCTGTCTAAATCACGGGCAGATCAGGCACTGTGGAGCACAGGGAAGGAGGACAAGGATGAAGGATTTAGTCTGTCTAAATCATGGGCAGATCGGGCACTGTGGAGCACAGGGAAGGAGGACAAGGATGAAGGATGGGATGTGTGTAGAATTTGGCGCCAAGGGAGATGATCGAGATGGTGGAGGAGACACCACTCAAGCCCATCGATCCAGTGAGTAATGTGTGTTGTTCTTGGTGACTGATTTCGTGATGCAGGTGTTCTGGCCCAACTTCCTCTTTTCCTTCTTTGTGGTCTTTCTGTTATGGTGACCGGAGGATTGCTAACTTTGTGGTATTTTGCTTCTATGAATGATGCCCATGATTTGATCTATGAACTTAACGCGATCTTGGATCTGATTAGGTTTTCCCTTGCAGATTGCCGCACATAAACCTGCTGAGCCGACATCGACGCCAAGTGTGGCGATGCCACTTCCGATGATCGGGAGGGTGAGTTTGTTTTGTTAGTGTCAACAAAATCTTATCTGATTCCACTCTGGAAAATCTGCAAAGAGATGCTAATTCTCCATGATTATTAACTTGTCTGAAATCTTAATTTCGCCTATCATATTGCAGGTTCATTCCAGCTCATTGTGGTAATCTGCAGAAATCAAGTTAACAAATCTTAATTGAAGTATATGTTTCTAAATTTTCGGTGGTGATTTTTTTGTGACTAGACGAAATCAAAACTGAAGTATGTATTCTGAATTTTGCTCATATGACTAGATGCATATGAACTGAAGCTCCGTCATTCTTTCTAAGGTGATAGTGGTCGCAACCAGTTAAGATTAGGGGCTTTAAAGGAACTATAAAAAATATGTGAACTGCTGGCAATGTCGATGTAAACACGGGCATTTAACCAACAAATTTTGATTTAACTATAACTATCTGTTGACACAAGGCTAAAAAAGAGTAGAATTGATCTGTAAGCAATTCTTCTTGAGATAGAGACTTTCTGGGTAGTTTGCTACAAGTATATAACCTGGAACTTCAGTTCGAGATATACAACCGGCAATCTGAGATCACTATGACAATCTAGATAGGTTAGCAAAATCTCTTAGGCGGTGAGACTTATGCAAGTAGCTAAGACTACAAATAGATGAGTGTTGGCCATGATTAGCAGCACCACATCAGGAGGGCATTCGTCCTAGAAGTGTGGTCAGGGCCGACTGGGGATGATTATTTTTTCGTGGGCAAGGTATGATTGAACACAGGTGAGTGTCTTCTCAACTTGGTGTTGCTTCTAATGTGTTGGACACTGATCCAATTTTGCGGCGAGCTGAGATGCATCTTTGAAAATCTCTTGAGAGGTGTGAATTAGTCCAAGCCTATGCAGAATGCCTACATATGCCACTTGAACTTTGGAGGGGTAGACTGATGGATCGTTGGGCTGGGATGAAGTTACATATAGTGTGTTTTGTCATGAGAAGAAATGCAAACGAAAACACAATTACATTACATTGTTAATGTATATGGTATGAAAAAAACGGAACTTGTTTTACTAATTGGAGTGTAATGTAATCGACTACACTACAGAACTCAGCACGTGTTGATTAACCAAAAAGATAAGGAGAGGCCCCATATGCCCCCTGAAGGGCTGTCTCTGCTATGCCGATGGAGACCTTGAGGTCAATGGCATGTTGGTGGAGACATGGCAAAGCTGACCGGCTTGTCATCCCTGTCGTGGCTACAGGATGGATCCACCGAGTTTGTGATTTTTATGGAAAAAAACATGAACGTAGCGATTGCATCAATAGAATATTTTGGTCCTTTGGTTCCAAATACCCATATTTAGTTGGACAACTGCAAATTCAGACTATACTGCTTATGTGCAGTATAACGCCCTGACTCCGAACTCTTGATTTGCTGCCAAGTAACACCAAATTGTCGCATGTATAATGTTCCAAAATTGTAGGTGTAGTACTACTTCAGCGATGAGGATCTTATGATGGGTGAGTGCATGTTCAAATTTGTGAACAGGAACAAGGATGGCTTTGGTAAGTACTGCGCCATTGTTTTAGGACATACATGTAAAAACAACACTCTGAATCGTGGTGCTCACAAGTTCAGATTCTTGGTTGTTGTGTAGGGATGCTCCTGATCTTATTTGTTTTGGCAACATATCGTAATCTTACCCAGTTGGAATAAAGGGACGAGATTGTTCTTTCAGCATGACGATCTACAATTCATCATATGAAAACCTTTGTACTTGGATATTGTTACAGGCTTGGTGGCAGGAAAGTAGAGCTTTAGATCGAGGTCCAACACACAAATCCCAACTTGTTTACTATTGACACTAGCCATCGGCCCTCTAATCATATCTTAACATGCTTGCTCTTCATCTATTAAAGATAGATTCTTGCTTCTTATTCATCTCTTTAAATACCTTTTTTTTCTAATTTGTAACTCTTCTTACCTATTTTTGGCAGAGGTACAATGGTTATTGACTTGTATTATCTATTTCTGACCCAACAAATCTAATATGCAAGGATAACAATAAAATCAGAATGATCAAAAGTCAAAACACATGTGCATGCTTCATGAGTTATGTATACTTCTGAATCTATTTTTACCTCTACTATCTGATATGTTGAATAGTGCATGCTCTGCTCTTGCATGCCACATCTGCCTGTACTATGCTGTTATTTATGATTTCGGGGGACTAATGTCTTGATTATAGGAAGTGGAGAGGAAAACCCCTGATCAGTAGGGAGTACATGATAACGTGGTCCAGCTCACCATCGTAGGCTGCAGGCTGGTTTGGTAACAAGCGGAGACAAACTAAGGAAAAGGTGCCAACGATGGAGGTGTGTGTGCGCCCACTTCGCCCATTTGGGTACACGTGGAAGACCTTGCCACTAAGAGCTTCTTGCAGGGGCAAGAGGTGAACTGACGCTGAGTGTTGTGATCCGTGGGGAGTAGTGTGAGGTGTCCAGTGAAGGGACATGATTCAGGCAAGTAACTGTTACTATAGGAAAAGTCCCTTTATACACTGAAGTCCCTTTAAAGTGATGTGCATAGCAAAGTAAAATAGGAAAAGTTTAACCTTTGTTTTAGTTAGCCTTGGCGCAGTGGTAAAGCTGCTGCCTTGTGACCATGAGGTCACGGGTTCAAGTCCTGGAAACAGCCTCTTACAGAAATGTAGGGAAAGGCTGCGTACTATAGACCCAAAGTGGTCGGACCCTTCCCCGACCCTGCGCAAGCGGGAGCTACATGCACCGGGCTGCCCTTTTTCTCAGCTATACTATATTTGGTTTTCCTTTATGTTTTCTGAGGTCGCAAAAGCCTTTGTAGCGATCAAAGATGAGGAGCAACAATCATTGTTATTGCACCATGTGTATTTTTCCTCACTTCTAAATAATAAATTCAATACGGTATCATCTTTCGTGGTAGGTGAGAACCACATTATCTGTAAATTGGGCAATTTCATAGATTTGCAAAGGTTTTAAAATTGTGCCAAGTGATGCAACACTAGATGTTGGACTGCTGTAACAACAAGGATGCTACAAGAGGTCTTTGTCAAAAAAAAGGATGCTACAAGAGGTGCTTAAGGAGGCACACACACCTTTGTCGAAGAGGATAAAAGCGGGAGAGACGACCAATCCTTACCGTTATATAAGTGGATCAATATACATAGAAGCTACATGCCATCATGTTCAGTACATATTTTGGAATTAAAAAATGTTTGATTAGAATTTTGTTTTTCTGTGACAACGCATGGGCATGTATGTGATGACCTAGAAGTACTATATTTGTGTCTGCAAAATTATGGTTACCCATAAAATCGTATGCTTATTCATTGCAGCCTGTACACATTTTCTTATTCTATCCTTGCATTTTTATGTTTGCTTATTCTATGCTTGCATTTTGTGTTCTTTTGTGTGTTTTCGAGAATCATAAACATGTCATGTCCTTATCTTCCTAATGTTGAAGTATTCACGCAAAGACTGAACTCCATCTATCTTTTGTTAACAAAAATGTTAAGTGTTTCTAATTTCCCTCCATGCAATTTGTGCATCTTTTCAACCTCCGTGGACCGAGCTCATGTAAGCTAGCTTTGTAACATGTGGCTGTAGGTGTAAATTGACCTGAACATAGAATAACATCCTAAATTGTAAAATACTAAAATTTCAAGCCGGTTTTATTTTACCATCTTAATTTGTGGTTGAGGTAATCTTTCACTTTTTTGAGAAACTTCCAACCTATTAATCTTCTAATGATGGCAGTATAAAAAACACCAACAATAATACAAAAATTACAACTAGGTCCCTGGACCACCTACAGCCAGTACAAGCACTGGAGTGAGCCAAAGTTGCGCCATCATCATCGCCCCTCCCTCACTGGAGCCGGGTAAACCTTGTTGTAGTAGACAACCAGAAAGTTGTCGTGCTAAGACCCCATAGGACCATCGCACTAGAGCAGCAACCATTATCGTTGAAGAAAGTCTTAGATCGGAAGGATCAAATTGTATACACCAAAAATGAGGACGAACAAAGACCTGATCCAAACAGATCCATCGACGACCAACACCGACCGAATCCCGCGAGATCCGACGGAGACACGCCTCCACACACTCTCTGGCGATGCTAGAAGCATCATTAAGACGGGGATAGAACATGCGAGACATTGTTCCTACTAAGAGACATTGCCGCCACCGCACAGCCCAACCCAGACATTGAACCTAATAAGGACGATAATGGGGGCCCTTCCGCCGGTGGAGGTCGAGGTCCTCTGCAACTTTATGGCCCGAAGGCCATCAGAGAAATGGTGTCATGGAGAAAGTGAAGTGGGCGTCATTCAATTTTAAAGGAGACGACTCCAGCGAGAAATGTCCAACTATGAAGAAAACCGAGCAGGAAGAGAAGGGTCCGGCAGGAAAGGGGATGGGTGCCTCGTGGTCTAGGGTTTTTTCTGTTGGAGATGACATGGCAGATAGTCCGAACATTCATATTTCTTCCTCACATATGGTCTGGTTTTGGAGGAGCCTCGATTGTCCAGAAGGATGAGTTTTGGGGAGCCCGATGGGTGCCCGTTTGATGTTCAAAAACGCACGCATATATTAGTAGGAAATGAACTTCGATCTTGAAGAGAACTTTAACCATTTGTTTACCTCATTTATATGCATTGTAGCTCGTAGCAACGCACGGGCATTTTACCAGTGTAGGCATAGGATCCAATCCAAGCGTTCCACCCGTGGAAATTTGCAAACAACCCCAGACGCGTACATAATTTTCCCGTCACCTACCTCCCAGGCGTGTGACTGTCCCCGAATCGGTACAGCTTGGGTCTCCGGCGGCGGACCCGGCGAACGAGGTCGCCGCCGCGCTGACGCACTGCGCTCCGACGTGCTGCGGAGAAGTCTCCCCATCCCTGCTCCGCCAACTCCACCTCGCCCTCTCCCCTTCCCTTCCTGATCCGGCGCCTAGCTCCACCATCCATTGACGCCGGAGAATAGAACTCAGATCTTCAGGTATGTTGTTGGATCTTACAGCCTACTGTTATTTTGTGCGTTTGGTTGTAATCCATCGTACCCATTAAGTTGATTTTGTGAGATGTAGATAATTCTAGCTTGGAAAGAATGTGGCGATATCTCTGTATTGTATCAGGCTCAGGCAATTAATCACTGAAAAATTGTGCTATATTTTACTTGGACTAGATATTTGGGCAATTAGGTATAGTACAATTTCAGCAACCCATTACCTGATATTATACATGAGCAGAGCTAGTTAAGATAGTTGGGCAGGCTGGAGAGCATAAATGATTTCAATTTCTTCAGTTCAGTCACCTGTGCAGCTTGCAAGTATTCAGATCTCGTAAGCTTGAATCGAGTGATTCTGATGAATTCAGAAAACTGGAGCTGGACAGCTGAGTCGCCACCTCGCCGGCTAGCTGATGCGGAGCTGTGTGCCGGTGGCCGGTGGGCCGTCCGGGCGTCTGACCGTGAGAGGCACGGCTGTGTGCGGTGCGCTGGTAGCTGGCGGCCAGCACCGTGTTAGCCAACGGCTGATTTATGCTGATTGCTGCGCTTTGAGGCGGTGGCAGAAACAGAGCTCCACATCTATGTGCCTTTTCTTTTCGAGGAACGAGTGCTATGCTGTGGTGCTGCATGCTTGCACTCTATCTCCATTGTTGGTCTATATCAGGCCCGTCGCGTGCTATGCGAGGCTAGGCTTCATATAAATATATGTTTTTTCCTCTAATCCTGGGCGGGCTTACGGCCAATTTAGCCTTGCCGTAGCTCCGTGAGTGTACATGAGTACAGACTAATTTCACCTACCTGTTCAAGTACCTGGAGGTGAAGTGCTTGTTGGCAAGACCGAGATTCATCTGCCTGTACAATGTTTGCGACTACACTAATTTCCGAGGGTTCTATTTGTTCAGTATTCCATGAACTAAACAATAGTTGTTTTGGTTACTGAATTAACTGTCTTAGCTCTTTATCCTTCCTCATTCTTATTTAGAAAAAAGGTACTGTATTGTATTACATTCATGCAATGCTATGTGTCCATGATAATGGCAAGATGCCATGCTTTTGTTGTTGTACTCAGAACGTTTTTTGTTAGCACCATCCTTACAGCACTCTTTTTCCTTGGTACATATATGTGCCAGTGCATTCAGATATTTTCTCTCTTCACAACTTTACCATGGAATTGTTGTTTTTTAGACTACAATGTGCTGCAGCTCTCATGACAAGCTAACTCGTAGTTGCTTTGATATCTAATTATTTTATTTGCGCCGAGTAGGGAATGGAGTCAATGTCAAGTATTGCTCCGAGTGCCGGATCAACTACAGTGATGGGACTTGAAGATGATGCCAACAACTTCTCCATGGTATTTCTTTGTTATATTCCCCATTTCATATGCGGATGTCATTTCACTAATGTTCTAACAACCTTGCTAGGTCCAAACTGGACATGACGTGTATGTTGAAGATCGTTACAACACACCAAAGAGAGCCAGCAGCCTGCCCGTGTGTGTAAGTTTATTACCTAGTAATGCCATGGATTTCTGTTCTGGAGCTAATCCATGATATTATACTTACACAGGGGTCAACTTACGAGCCTGAGTGTGATGATAGCCTGCAACCCTCAATTGGAATGCGAATAGCTGGGAGGCAGGTTTGGCATTCTATAGAATGTATGCTCACGAGGTTGACTTCTCTGTGCGCATTTGGACATAACATAAAGGAGAGGGTGGTGTAATAGTTTGGAAGAAGTTTGTGTGTGCAAGACAAGGTTGGGGGAAGGAAAAGTCAGTGGATATAGGTCAAGTTATTCAAGAAATGCAAAGAAAAAAGGCTAAAAGAAATATCAAGATAAGCAGATGCGGTTGTGAGGCTATGATGGGATTGAAGAGGCAAATTGACAACAAGTATAAGGTCGTCCAGTTTGTTGAATCACATACACACCAACTTGTCTCACCAAATAAGAGGCATCTCATCAGGTCAAATAGAGAGGTAACTACTGATTTGAGAAACAAGCTATTTACATGCAGTAAGGCATTGCTTGGCACATCAAAAACTTTTCGCTTGCTTAGCATAGAGAAGGGTGGGCAAGGAAACATTGGTTGCACAAAACGTGACTTACAAAACTGTCAACGTGATTTCAAAGCAGCGATTAAGGGAGCAGATGGACAACTTATAGTAGATATAATGGAAAATAAAAAGAAGGCCAATCCAGCGTTCTACTTTGATTACCAGGTAGATGAGAACAATAAGTTGACCAATATTTTCTGGGCAGATAGTATATGTAGAAAGAACTATTCATTGTTCGGTGATGTTGTGTCATTCGACTCTACATATCGATTCAACAAGTATGACTTGGTATTTGCGCCTTTTACTGGAGTTAACCATCACAAATCTTGTGTTACATTTGGTGCTGCATTTTTGTCAAATGAGAAGATTGCATCATTCAAATGGTTATTTCAGACTTTCTTGAAAGCAATGTGTGGGGCTGCACCAAAGCTAATCATAACCGATGAGGACCAAAGCATGAGAAGAGGAATAGAAGCTATATTTCCGAACACAAAGCATCGACTTTGTATGTGGCATATTCTGATGAAACTCCCTGAAAAAGTTGGACCCATCTTGAGAAATAATGAAGATTTTAAACCAAAATTCATGGCGTGTGTGTGTGGATCAGAGACTCCAGATGAGTTCGAATCACGGTGGTCTTCAATAATTTCTGAGTTTGGCTTAGAGGATAATGAATGGTTGAAAGAAAAGTATGATTTACGCCAATCATGGATTCCAGCATACTTTATGGAGTTCTCCCTTGGCGGAATATTGCGCACAACATCAAGATCTGAGAGTGAGAATGCATTTTTCCGTCACTTCACTAACCGGAAACTTGCCTTGATTGAGTTTTGGGTAAGATTTGAAACCGCTTTAGAAGAGCAACGACAAAAGGAGTTGCAGGAGGATAATTCTACCCTTCATACCTTGCCAATACTTCATACTTGTTGGGGAATTGAGGCTCATGCCAGAGAAGTGTATACCCACAACATTTTTGTTGCTTTCCAACTTGAGGTGGTGGCTGCTAGGGACCGTCGCCATGTAAAAACTATTGAGCAGGTTGGTGATATCCGAACCACGAGCATTGCCGATCTTAGTGGCAGGATAAGAGTGGTCTGTTACGACACTAATACGAAAGTTGCACAATGTACTTGTCGAATGTTCGAGTCACTAGGCATCCTTTGCTCTCACATCATTGTTGTCTTAAAAATGATGGGTGTAATGAAATACCAAGACAATATGTGCTGCATAGATGGACTAAAATGGCTGCACGACATCTTTCCTATGATGCAAATGGAAATGAGCTGGAAGGGTCATCTACATCCCTTTCACCTACCATGAAGAAATTGTACTCAGAAACATGCTCTCAGTTCAGCTCGGCATTGCATGAAGCTAAACATTGTGAGGGCAAAATGAAATACTTCCATAAAGTTATTACTGATGCCCTTGCACACTTGAGGCATACGGGGCCATTTGACGAGCAAAGTAAAGTTCAAGAGTTTGAATCCTTTATTGGAACGACATTCCCAAGCATCATCAAAATTCATCCTCCTGATGTTGCAAACACGAAAGGTAGTGGTAAGAGATTGAAGAGGGGTTCAGAGGAGGCCATTAACAAAAGGAAAAAGGTAAATGAACCATAATTTTAATAGTATGTCATTTGTCAGCTTTTCATAATACACTTTCCTTGTTTGCAGAGCAAGTAGCATCTGACAAGGTTCATCATCAGTACATTGTTCTAGTTACCAAGTCGGACATGACAGCTCAAATGGTATTTATATTTGTCTCCTCATCGATTAAAACATGTTGACTATGTTTGCATATCTTTGACTTGTTTCATATTTTGTAGCATATCCTAACCCTTGGTAGCAGACATCCTTTTCTTTGCACAAAATAATGGATGAAAACGGCCATATGGATCTGCTACACACTTCCGCTATGGCTAGTTGAATCTGCTGGTGCAATATATGTACAGCTAGTTGAGTCCGCTGGTGCAATATATGTACACCTCCTAATCTGCTGTACCATGGATTGTAATAATAAATTTCGGTTGCAACTCTGGTTGTGTGCTTTATGGTAGACTTATGTGTATTGTCATGCGTACTATTGGCAAATCATATTACCGTCATACTATGAGCTATCTCGAGATGGTTGTTGACGTGTTACCTTCTAATTTGACAAAGGTGTTTAATACACCTGATATTGCCGCCTTTGCAATTCCGGTGCTGATTTTTATGAGCTCAAATCTTGATTCATGGACTTACTAATCATTTATTTTCTTTGAATTACCTTTACCTTCGTAAATCAACTTGTTGAATGTTTCTGTTGAGCACTTCCTATGGAGCATGTCTATTTTGTATGTCTTCTTGGAAAATCCATATTTGTGCCATAGAGCTGTTGCAGTATATATGTGTATTGGATCAGTTGAATGTGTCAGCATGAAACAAATACATGATCCGTCTGTTTTTTCTGTTCCAAACCTGGGCAGCACATCTTTACTAGAGCTAGATATGGGACTGTTACAATTATTCTGTACTTATATAGGGAGTTTTCTGTAAATTTCACGGATGGGGCGTCCACACTTCATCCTGTACCTACATGTTCCATCCAACGGCTGTGAAGTGGTTGGTGCAGCTGGAGTACTGCATGCTTGGGAGTACAGGATATGCTCTCCTGCCAGTGCCATGGGCATGCCCTCTGACCGGTCAACTCTGTCCGACGAGGAAGGAACGTGCCTCTGCTTCTAGGTAAACTGCTACTCAGTTGGATCCAGTAGCAGCCACTATCTTCTGCTTTTTCGAAATTACCACGCTCCAGTTTCTGCTTTAGAACAACGCCAGGCAGACAGACAAACTAGAGCACCGTTATAGTTGGAGCATCTTACCAGCGCGGACAGCAAATCCGACCCCTTAAACATCGGCGGATACGCCCGCCGTATACGATCACGTCTTAAATTTGTTTCTCTATATTCGGATACCTCATACTACAAACCTTAGATCCGTAGAAAACCATGCAAACGATGAAATCCACGTGCTACGTAGATTAACTAAAACCATACCCTAATCCTCGTTGGAGATGTACACTATCTCTATGCCTGGCTCCGGGTACATGAGCGACAGCCGCAGCTCTAGCTCCTTCGGCTCTTCACGCTGGCCTCCGCCTCCATCTCCGCTTCCACCTCATCGAAGAGCGCGTTATCGCCGCCAGTTCTTACCGGTTGACCTCCACATAAGCCTCACTTGGACGGACTCCGGGATGGCATGCTGCTCATCCATCTTGGCCGCTTGGGCGCCCGCAAACTCCACCTTCGGGTCCTCCATGTTGAAGCCTAGAGCCAGCGCCAACTCCTCCGTCTGCTCCGCCTCATCCTCCTCCGGATCCGCTACCTTCATCGGAGCCGGTTGCTGCTCCTCTTCCTCTTCCTCCTCCGGCTCCGGCGAGTCCATAGGTAGGCCGGCAGCGATGCGGGCGGCGTGCCTCACCCAGATATCCTGCTCAATCTGGAACTGTCGCTTCAGTGTGAGCATAGCATACGTGGTCTTCTTTTGCCGAACCATGGCAAAGCTGGAGGGCGTGGGAAGAGCGGCTGAGCGGTAGAAAGGTGGATGGGCTCGGGCTGGCGGGGCAGAGAGGGACGAGGTGGTTGTGGCTAGGGTTGGGGAAGGCCGGCTTAAATAGCCGAATTTGGCCTTCAGCGGCGAGCTGGAGCAGGGCCACGTGGCGTTCACCCCCCCCCACCCATCGGAGGAGACGTCCGTCGAACCGCCAGGTTTCCAACGATCCCGTGTGGGACCCCTTTATGAGTCCGACATGGCGTACGCTCCCGGGCGCCCCCAATCCGCCCTAGATTTGGGCTGGATATGAGAGGTGTCAATCAGCTTGGAAATTAGAGACACAATTGAGAAGCCCGTTTGGATGCGTATTTTGTGATCGATTACTGACCGGGCCATCCATCTGAACGTTTGAGACGGATTTAGGGCGCACGGATGTACATGCTCTCTTAGTGACATGCCCTATGCTGTCTGTCTCCCGACCGTTGCGTGCCTATCCCTCGACAGTTTGATTATTCTCTCCAACGACAAAAACTAGCTACGCCAGCACTAGCATATAAGGGAAGCAATAATGAATTCATTAATCAAACTGCATGCGTCCGGCCGTTTAATCACCACAATGCACATGAAAGAAACGAGATCAAATTAAGAATCTCCTCATCCCTCGTTCCAAATCCCCCACACACGCACCGGGTGAAGTGTAGTGACCCCTAGCAGTAAACTTTGCTTGATAGACCAGCATCAGTCTCGATCGTGATCTCTCGTTGGAGTGAACCCTGGGATACGAGGTTGGCGCGTTGGGGCTTGTGTCCGCCACGTCCGTGTGCGTTGATTGAGAGGCTCAGGATAGAGGGATCGATCTATTGTTGCTCTCCGAAGTAGTAGCTATTACAATCGATTACAGGAGCGATGCTCGAATGGGGAAGAACATGGAAGAACTAGGGTTCGGGGAAAAGGTAGTAGGTAGCTGCCGCCAGGTCGTCTGGTGATCCACTGGATACTGCTCCTGTCGTCGCTCCAGGGTTAAGTAGAGTGGCGGCTTGCCGTGGCCCATTTTGGGCCTGTGTACCTTGGGTTGGGCTTCTTGGCGCGGCTGGGCCGTGCCTCCTCCTGGTCCTTGCTGGCCAGCGGGTCCACACTGTCAGGGTCGCTAACATCCCCTCCTCCTTGAGTGGCGGCTTGACCCTAAGCCGCTGCATGGGGAAAGCGAGCCTGCAATGCTTGCCGATCTTCCCAGATGTTGTCCAGGTTAGAGACGCCAGTCCATCTGATTTTGACTTGCTCACTCATGTCCCCATTCTTGCGGTGCCATTTGGACTATAGGATCTCACTAGGCACAACCAACTCATTAGTTGTAGGGTCCAAGATGCGATTCTATCCCAACCACGTGATGAATTCATGTTTGGGGCACAACCGCATTTCGAGCGCATAGCAAGGTGGATATCATTACAACATACCATGTACCGAATAGATGAGAATACAAGATAAAGGCTTACACTCGCCACAAGCTACAACATGAATACAACAGTTCATCAATACATAGCAATCATCATACATAAGAGCAGGATCCAACTACGAATGAAATCAAACGAAAAAGAAGAACGACATCCACCCTTCTAATCCCAGGCTCCCTGACCCGGAACCTATCCCTTGAACGAAGAAGAACTCCAAAAGCAAGCAAACATCGCTCTCACGTCATGATCATCGCATTACCTGTACCTGCAACTGTTGTTGTGGTAATATGTGAGCCACGAGGACTCAGCAATCCCATTACCATGAGTATCAAGACTAGCAAAGCTTAATGGGTATGGAACGGATAAGTGGTGAGGTTGCAGCAAGCACTAAGCATTGTATGATGGCTAACTTACGAGTACAAGAATAAGATGAGAAACTACACAAACGGTCGCAAACTAGTAATGATCAAGAAGCGATCCTGAACTACTTACGTTCAAACATAACCCAACCGTGTTCTCTTCTCGAACGCACTCGAAAAGAGACAGGCAGGGTTATGCATGTGGTTGGTGTATTTTAATTGAGTTTAGTTCAAGTCCACTACAACCGGATATTAACAAATTCCCATCTGCCACATAACCGGGGGCACATCTCTCAAAAGTTTAAACCCTGCAGGGGTGTCCCAACTTAGCCCATGACAAGCTCATGATCCGTGGAGACAATCCTCCATCGCGGGACATCCGATCAAACTCGGGATCTTGGTGCACATGTCATTTCGATGATGGTAAAACAAAACCAGCAAGACCACACGGTGTGTCGATACCCCGATAGGATCTGCATGTATCTCGTTCTCAGGACAACACCATCTATGCAAAATGGATGGTAGCCAAAATACCATCGAGTTGCCCCGAGGTGGCACCGCCGACTGCTAGGTAGGTGGACCAACACTCATGAGCAGTACTAGCCCGGGGGGTTGATTAAGAGACCTCGGGTGCCGGCGGGTCCCTATGCAAGTTTTAGTTATTATTAGGAAAATGATAAACCAATGTTGGGCCTTGTTGGAAGAGTTTTATTCAAAGCGAACTGTCAAGAGGGGCCCATAAACCCTCATCGTGTTAGGGACGCAAAATTAAGGAACATAACACCGGTATGACGGAAACTCGGCGCCAAGAGTGGAATAAAACACCAGGCAAAAGGCCGAGCCTTCCACCCTTTACCAAGTATATAGATGCATTAATTAAATAAGAGATATTGTGATATCCCATGTTATCCATGTCCCAACATGGAACAACCTGCAACTGCACCTGCAACTAGCAACGCTATAAGAGGGGCTGAGCAAAGCGGTAGCATAGCTAAACAACGGTTTGCTAGGACGGTGGAAAAGGTTAGAGGCTATCATGGCAATTTGGGAAGCTTGATAAACGAGTGGTAGGTAGCACGACATAGCGATAGCATCGAGACAACTAGCATAGCAAAGATAGTAGTGAGATCCAGAGTAACGGTCATCTTGCCTGAAATCCCGCTAGGAAGAAGATCGAAGTCCATGAAGAAGACGAACCAACATAGTCGAACGGATCCTCACAATCGCTACGTAACCGGTCAAGGAGAAGCGCAACCGAAAATAAGCAAATGGCATCACTACAAAAAAGACACATCTGTGACATTTTGGGCCGAACGAAACTTTTTTCTGTCATGCATATGACACTTCTATGACGATAATTGTGACAAAACTATCATCATAGATGTGGTGGGCTCCTACTTCTATGACAAAAAATCATGACAGAAAATGGGCTTTTCGTCCTGGGCGGGCCGGAGACGCAGCTGCATGACATTCTTTGGGCCGTCTATGACGGAAAAAACCGTGGTAGAAGCGATGGCGAGGAAAATTTCGGGGAGTTCCCGGTTACGGTGGGAGGTCGGGGGCCGAGCGATGCACGTTTCTCTCGTACACGTACGCGCGTGTGTGTGAGGCATTTGCTCTAACTGAACCCGAGCGAGGCGTTGGGCTCTAACTGAACCCGAGCGATTGCACTGCAGGCTATGCGTTACTGAACCCGAGCGATCGATCGATGGCTATTAACTGAACCCGGTCGACCGATTCCTTCGCTACTGCTGCTAACTGAAGCCGACCGATGCTGCCTCTGGGATGAACAGTGAGCGTTGCGGGGGGGGGGGGGGGTTGGATGAACAGTGAGCGGTGGCGTTGCCTCTGGATGAACATGACCCCGTGGTGTGGAGGCCTAGTTGAACAGTAGACGGTGGAGGTGTGCCCGTGGAGGGGTGGTTGAACAGTAGCCGGTGGAGTAGCGCGCGGTGGAGGCTGGATGAACAGGAGCCCGTGGAGGCTGGAGGAGGTCAACGATAGCCCGTGGAGGCTGTAGGAGGTCGACGCTGGAGATGAACAGTATCTCGTGGAGTCCCGTTTTGCGGTACGCCACACCCCTCCCGATGAACAGGACCCCCGTTTCGACCGTAGCACTCCAACACAAGTCTGTTTCGTCCGTTTTGCGGTACGCCACACCCCTCCCGATCAACAGGACCCTTGTTTCATCCGTTTTGCGGTACGCCACACCCCTCCCGATCAACAGGACCCCCGTTTCGACCGTAGGAGGTCCGTTTCCTCCGTTTTGCGGTACGCCAGACCCCTCCCGATGAACAGGATCCCGTTTCGAACGTGGCCGGTCAAACACAAGGCCGTTTCCTCCATTTTGCGGTGCGCCAGGCCTCGTTTCCATCGCTTGTTCCGTCCAAGCCGGTTGGCTCCCACGCGTTCCGTTGCCTCCTGATGAACACGACACATTCCGTTGCCTCCGCATGAACACGACGCATTCCGTTGCCTCCCCATGAACACGACGACGACGCTGTTTCTCTGTTCCGACCCAGACATGTACACGAGCCCTGGCCGTACGTATGTGCGAGTAGGCGTTCGAGACCCCGCCCGTATGTAGACATATGTGGCCATATTTTCTTTCTTGCACACTGGTCGCTGTACGTACATGTACATGCTACGTGTGTGCCTCTACATCGACACGTGCGCGCCTCTACATCCACCAGTATATATGTACGTACACGTTCGCGACCAGAATGACAACACTACGTTCGCTTCGATTAGGTGGGTCCCGACTGTCAGGCACTTCCTTGTGTGCGAAGATGTAGCTGGTGGGTCCCAGCAGTCAGGGGGGCGAATCATTTTTTTGCCCGGACGCACTTCCTTGCGTGCGAAGGTGTAGCTGGTGGGTCCCAGCAGTCAGGGGGGAAACGTTTTTTTCGTGAAATACGGCGGCCCGTCCAGTGGGTCCCTTCTGTCAGGTGGAGGAATAATTATTTTGCGCGTAATAAGGAGGCACTTCCTTGCGGCTGTCGTGGACCTAGTTGTCAGCCTCTCCACGTATAGTACTCTTCCGATGGAAGTCGATCGTTGACCACACTGACCACGCCGCGCCGAGAGCACCACGGCGGTGGACGACGGCGAGGCCTAGGAAGGGGACGACGTGGAGCCGGGGAAGACGCGGCAGTGGATGCCCACGCGTAGAGGAGTATGAGGGTTCACTCGTTCGGCTGCGGTGTGAGGCTGCCGTCGCTGCAGAATAACAGGGGGTGTGGTGTTGGGGAACGTAGCAGAAATACAAAATTTTCCTACGAGTCACCAAGATCAATCTATGGAGAAACTAGCAATGAGAGAGAGGAGAGTGCATCTACATACCCTTGTAGATTGCTAAGAGGAAGCGTTCAAGAGAACGGGGTTGAAGGAGTCGTACTCGTCGTGATCCAAATCACCGGAGATCCTAGTGCCGAACGGACGGCACCTCCGCGTTCAACACACGTACAGCCCGATGACGTCTCCCATGCCTTGATCCAGCAAGGAGAGAGGGAGAGGTTGAGGAAGACTCCATCCAGTAGCAGCACAACGGCGTGGTGGTGGTGGAGGAGCGTGGCAATCCTGCAGGGCTTCGCCAAGCACCACGGGAGAGGAGGAGAAAGAGAGGTAGGGCTGCGCCAACAGGAGAAGAACTTCGTGTGTTGGGCTGCCCCTTTGCCTCCACTATATATAGGGGGAGAGGGAGGGCTGCGCCCCCACCTAGGGTTCCCTCCCTAGGGGTGGCGGCAGCCCCAATCCCCATCTAGGGTGCAGCCAAGGGAGGGGGAAGGGGGAAACTTGCCCCCCAAGTAAGGTGGAAGCACCCCCTCCCAAAACCTAGGTGCCTTGGGCCCTTGTGGGGGGGGGGGCGCACCAGCCCACTTGGGGCTGGTCCCCTCCCACACTTGGCCCATGCTGCCCTCTGGGGACGGTGGCCCCACTTGGTGGACCCCCTTTGGTGGACCACCGGGACCCTCCTGGTGGTCCCGGTACGTTACCGATAAAACCCGAAACTTTTTCGGTGACCAAAACAGGACTTCCCATATATAAATCTTTACCTCCGGACCATTCCGGAACTCCTCCTGACATCCGGGATCTCATCCGGGACTCCGACAAACATTCGGTAACCACGTATATATATTCCCTATAACCCTAGCGTCATCAAACCTTAAGTGTGTAGACCCTACGGGTTCGGGAACCATGCAGACATGACCGAGATGTTCTCCGGTCAATAACCAACAGCGGGATCTGGATACCCATGTTGGCTCCCACATGTTCCACGATGATCTCATCGGATGAACCACGATGTCAAGGACTCAATCGATCCCGTATACAATTCCCTTTGTCTAGCGGTATTATACTTGCCCGAGATTCGATCATCGGTATGCCGATACCTTGTTCTATCTCGTTACCGGCAAGTGTCTTTACTCATTCCGTAACACATCATCCCGTGATCAACCCCTTGGTCACATTGTGCACATTATGATGATGTCCTACCGAGTGGGCCCAGAGATACCTCTCCGTCAACCGGAGTGACAAATCCCAGTCTCGATTCGTGCCAATCCAACAGACACTTTTGGAGATAACCGTAGCGTACCTTTATAGCCACCCAGTTACGTTGTGACGTTTGGTACACCCAAAGCATTCCTACGGTATCCGGGAGTTGCACAATCTCATGGTCTAAGGAAATGATACTTGACATTATAAAATCTTTAGCATACGAACTACACGATCTTTGTGCTAGGCTTAGGATTGGGTCTTGTCCATCACATCATTCTCCTAATGATGTGATCCCGTTATCAACGACATCCAATGTCCATGGTTAGGAAACCGTAACCATCTATTGATCAACGAGCTAGTCAATTAGAGGCTTACTAGGGACATGGTGTTGTCTATGTATCCACACATGTATCTGAGTTTCCTATCAATACAATTATAGCATGGATAATAAACGATTATCATGAACAAGGAAATATATTAATAATAACTAATTTATTATTGCCTCTAAGGCATATTTCCAACAGTCTCCCACTTGTACTAGAGTCAATAATCTAGTTCACATCGCCATGTGATTAACACTGATAGGTCACATCGCCATGTGACCATCATCCAAAGAGTTTACTAGTGTCACTAAACTAGTTCACATCATCATGTGATTAAGGCTCAATGAGTTCTGGGGTTTGATCATGTTTTGCTTGTGAGAGAGGTTTTAGTCAACGGGTCTGCAACATTCAGATCCGTATATATTTCGCAAATCTCTAGGGCATATTGTAAATGCTGCTTCCACGCTCCACTTGGAGCTATTCCAAATGGTCGCTCCATTATACGTATCCGGTTTGCTACTCAGAGTCATTCGGATAGGTGTTAAAGCTTGCATCGACGTAACCCTTTACGCCGAACTCTTTATCACCTCCATAATCGAGAAGAATTTCCTTATTCCTCTAAGGATAATTTTGACCGCTGTCCAATGATCCGTTCCTGGATCATTCTTGTACCCCTTGACTGACTCATGGCAAGGCACACTTTCGGTGCGGTACACAGCATAGCATACTATAGAGCCTACGTCTGAAGCATAGGGGACGACCTTCGTCCTTTCTCTCTTTTCTGCCGTGGTCGAGCTTTAACTCTTAACTTCATACCTTACAACTCAGGCAAGAACTCCTTCTTTGACTATCCATCTTGAACACCTTCAAGATCATGTCAAGGTATGTGCTCATTTGAAAGTACCATTTAGCGTTTTTGATCTATCCTCATAGATCTTGATGCTCAATGTTCAAGCAGCTTAATTCAGGTTTTCTATTGAAAAACACTTTTCAAATAACCCTATATGCTTTCCAAAAATTCTACATCATTTCGGATCAACAATATGTCATTCACATATACTTATCAAAAATTCTATAGTGCTCCCACTCACTTCTTTGGAAATACAAGTTTCTCTTAAACTTTGCATAAACCCAAAATCTTTGATCATCTCATCAAAGCGTACATTCCAACTCCGAGATGCTTACTCCAGTCCTTAGAAGGATTGCTGGAGCTTTGCATACTTGCTAGTGTCTTTCAGGATTGACAAAACCTTCTGGTTGTATCACATACAACCTTTCCTCAAGGATATCGTCGAGGAAACAATGTTTTTTGACATCCTATCTGCAATATTTCATAAATCATGCAGTAATTGCTAACATAATTCCAACAGACTCTTAGCATCGCTAAGAGTGAGAAAGTCTCATCGTAGTCAACTCCTTGAACTTGTCGGAAAACATCTTAACGACAAGTTGAGCTTTCTTAATGGTAATACTTACCATCATTGTCTGTCTTTCTTTTAAAATCCATCTGTACCCAACAGCCTTATGACCATCAAGTAGTTATTCCAAAGTCTACACTTTGTTTTCTCACATGGATCCTCTCTCGGATTTTTATGGCCTCGTGCCATTCGTCGGAATCCGGCCCCCCCATCGCTTCTCCACAGCTCGTAGGTTCATTGTTGTCTAGAAACATGACCTCCAAGACAAGATTACGTACCACCTTGAAGCAGTATGCATCCTTGTTGACCTACGAGGTTCGGTAGTGACTTGATCCGAAGTTTCATGATCACTATCATAAGCTTCTACTTCAATTGGTGTAGGTGCCACAGGAACAACTTCCTATGCCATGCTACACACTAGTTGAAGTGATGGTTCAACAACCTCATCAAGTCTCCACCATCCTCCCACTCAATTCTTTCAAGAGAAACTTTTCCTCGAGAAAGGACTCGGTTCAAGAAACAATCACTTTTGCTTCCGGGTCTGAATTAGGAGGTGCACCCAACTGTTTTTGGGTGTCCTATGAAGATGTATTTATCCGCTTTGGGTTCGAGCTTATCACGATGAAACTTTTTCACATAAGCGTCACAACCCCAAACTTTCAAGAAACCAGAGCTTAGGTTTCTCTAAACCATAGTTCATACGGTGTCATCTCAACGGAATTATGTGGTGCCCTACTAAAGTGAATGTGGTTGTCTCTAATGCCTAACCCATAAACGATAGTGGTAATTTGATAAGAGACATCATGGTACGCACCATATCCAATAGGGTGCAACTATGATGTTCGGAGACACCATCACACTATGGTGTTCCAGGTGGTATTAATTGTGAAACAATTTCCACAATGTCTTAATTGTGTACCAATCTCGCAACTCAGATATTCGTCTCTATGATCATATCATAGACATTTTTATCCTCTTGTCACGAAGATCTCCAACTTCACTCTAAAATTACTTGAACCATTCAATAATTCAGACTTGTGTTTAATCAAGTAAATATACTCAGTATCTACTCAAATCATCCGTGAAGTAAGAACATAACGATATCCACTGCGTGCCTCAGCACTCATTGGACTGCACACATCAAAATGTATTACTTCCAACAAGTTGCTTTCTTGTTCCATTTTACTGAAAAACGAGGCTTTCAGTCATCTTGCCCATGTGGTATGATTTGCATGTCTCAAGTGATTCAAAATCAGGTGAGTCCAAATGGTCCATTTGCATGGAGTTTCTTCATGCATATCCTCAATAGACATGGTTCGCATGTCTCAAACTTTTCAAAAAACGAGTGAGTCCAAAGATCCATCAACATGGAGTTTCTTCATGCGTTTTATACCAATATGACTTACATGGCAGTGCCACAAGTAAGTGGTACTATCATTACTATCTTATATCTTTTGGCATGAAAATGTGTATCACTATGATCGAGATTCAATAAACCATTCTTTTAGGTGCAAGACCATTGAAGGTATTATTTAAATAAATAGAGTAACCATTATTCTCCTTAAATGAATAACCGTATTGTGATAGACATAATCGAATCATGTCTATGCTCAACGCAAACACCAAATGACAATTATTTAGGTTTAATATTAATCTTGATAGTAGAGGGAGCGTGCGATGTTTGATCACATCAACCTTGGATACACTTCCAACACATATCATCAGCTCACCTTTAGCTAGTCTCCATTTATTCCGTAGCTTTTATTTCGAGTTACTAACACTTAGCAACCGAACCGGTATCTAATACCCTGGTGCTACTAGGAGTACTAGTAAAGTACACATTAACATAATGTATATCCATTATACTTCTATCGACCTTGCCAGCCTTCTTATCTACCAAGTATCTAGGGTAATTCTGCTCCAGTGGTTGTTCCCCTTATTACAGAAGCACTTAGTCTCGGGTTTGGGTTCAACCTTGGGTTTCTTCACTCGAGCAGCAACTGATTTGCCGTATCATGAAGTGCCCCTTCTTGCCCTTGCCCTTCTTGAAACTAGTGGTTTCACTAACCATCAACAATTGATGCCCCTTCTTGATTTCTACATTCGCGGTGTCGAACATTGCGAATAGCTCAAGGATCATCATATCTATCCCTGTTATGTTATAGTTTATCACGAAGCTCTAGTAGCTTGGTGGCAATGTCTTTGGAGAAACATCACTATCTCATCTGGAAGATAAACTCCCACTCGATTCAAGTGATTGTTGTACCCAGACAATCTGAGTATAAGCTCAACGATTGAGATCTTCTCCCTTAGTTTGTAGGCTAGAAAAACTTGTCGGAGGTCTCATACCTCTTGACGTGGGCACGAGCCTTAAATCCCAATTTCAGCTCTTGGAACATCTCATATGTTCTGCGACATTTCAAAATGTCTTTTGGTGCCTCAATTCTAAACCATTTAACATTACCGAACTATCATGTAGTCATCAAAACGTGTATGTCAGATGTTCGCAACATCCACAGACCATGTTCGAGGTCCAGCACACTGAGCGGTGCATTAAGGACATAAGCCTTCTACTGTTTGCATAATTGCTACTGTCAACTTTCAACTATATTTTCTCTAGGAACATATCTAAAACAGTAGAACAAAAACGCGAGTTATGACATAATTTGCAAAGGGTTTTTTGACTTTGTTCATGATAATTAAGTTCATCTAATGAACTCCCACTCAGATAGACATCCCTCTGGTCATCTAAGTGATTAAATGATCCGAGTCAACTAGGCCGTGTCCGATCATCACCTGAGACAGACTAGTCATCATCGGTGAACATCTTCATGTTGATCGTATCTACTATACGACTCATGCTCGACCTTTCGGTCTCTTGTGTTCCGAGGCCATGTCTATACATGCTAGGCTCGTCAAGTTAACCTAAGTGTTTCCCGTGTGTTAATCTGGCTTACACCCGTTGTATGTGAACGTTAGAATCTATCACACCCGATCATCACGTGGTGCTTCGGAACGACGAACTTTCGCAACGGTGCACAGTTAGGGGGAACACTTTCTTGAAATTTTTAATGAGGGATCATCTTATTTACTACCGTCGTTCTAAGCAAATAAGATGCATAAACATGATAAACATCACATGCAATCAAAAGTGACATGATATGGCCAATATCATTTTACTCCTTTTGATCTCCATCTTCGGGGCTCCATGATCATCATCGTCACCGGCATGACACCATGATCTCCATCATCATGATCTCCATCATCGTGTCTTCATGAAGTTGTCTCGCCAACTATTACTTCTACTGCTATGGCTACCGGTTAGCAATAAAGTAGACAAGTTGTCTGCAACGGGGTTCTCAGCTCCCTTTCTATCAATAATATGCAAATCAAATTCTTGTAGCAAGAGAACCCATCTAATAAGTCTAGGCTTAGCATCTTTCTTTTCCATAAGATATTTAATAGCAGCATGATCAGTTTGAATAGTTACTTTAGAATCAACAATATAAGGTCTGAACTTATCACATGCAAATACAACTGCTAAGAATTCTTTTTCAGTAGTAGCATAATTTCTCAGGGCAGTATCAAGAGTTTTACTATCATATTGAATAACATTTAACCTTTTATCAACTCTTTGCCCTAGAACAACACCTACAACATAATCACTAGCATCACACATAATTTCAAAGGGTAAATTCCAATCAGGTGGCTGAACCATAGGTGCAGTGATCAAAGCTTTCTTAAGTATTTCAAATGCTTCTACACAATCATCATCAAAGACAAAAGGAATATCTTTTTTCAATAGATTAGTCAGAGGCCTAGAGATTTTAGAAAAGTCCTTAATGAACCTCCTATAAAAACCGGCATGACCAAGGAAACTTCTTATACCTTTAATGTCCTTGGGACACAGCATCTTTTCAATGACATTAACTTTAGCTTGATCAACTTCAATACCTCTTTCAGAAATTTTATGCCCCAAGACAATGCCTTCATTAACCATAAAGTGGCACTTTTCCCAATTCAAGACAAGATTAGTGTCTTCACATCTCTGCAAAACTCGATCAAGGTTGCTCAAGCAATCATCAAAAGAGGATCCATAAACGGAGAAATCATCCATGAATACCTCACAAATCTTTTCACAAAAGTCAGAGAATATAGCCATCATGCATCTTTGAAAGGTAGCAGGTGCATTACATAAACCAAAAGGCATACGTCTTTAAGAAAAAGTACCGAAAGGGCAAGTAAAAGTAGTCTTTGCTTGATCGTCCACTGACACAGGTATTTGAGAGAAACCAGAATAACCATCTAGAAAGCAAAAATGTGTATGTTTGGATAGTCTTTCTAGCATTTGATCAATAAAAGGTAAAGGGTAATGATCTTTCTTAGTAGCTTTATTTAATTTACGGAAATCAATTACCATCCTATAACCTGTAATAATTCTTTGAATAATCAATTCATCTTTATCATTAGGAACAATAATAATACCTCCCTTCTTAGGGATGCAATGGACAAGACTTACCCACTCACTATCAGCAACGGGATAAATTATACCTGCCTCAAGGAGCTTTAGTATCTCCTTTGTTACCACTTCTTTCATCTTAGGATTTAACTGTCGTTGATGATCTCTAACTAGTTTGGAGCCTTCGTCTAATTTAATTGTGTGTTGGCATAGAGTGGGACTAATGCCCTTAAGATCATTGAGAGTATATCCAATAGCAGAGCGGTGCTTCTTCAGAGTTTTCAATAATCTTTCCTCTTCCTGCTCTGAAAGGTTAGAACTAATAATAACAAGATATGTCTTATTTTCATCAAGATAAGCATATTTAAGATTATCAGGTAATGGTTTAAGCTCAAACACGAGATCACCCTTGGGTAGACGGGGATCCCCTAGGATTTCAACAGGCAAGTTGTGTTTCAGAATAGGACCCTATTGAAAGAATACTTCATCTATCTCCCTTCTTTCATTCATAACATATCATTTTCATGGTCTAGAAAATATTGTTCTAAAGGATCAGTAGGAGGCACGACAATAGAAGCAAGACCAATAATTTCATCTTTACTAGGCAATTCTTTATCATGGGGTTGTCTACGAAATTTGGCAAAGTTAAACTCATGTTTCATATCCCCCAAGCCAATAGTAACAACATCCTTTTGCAATCAATCCTAGCATTTACAGTATTCAAGAAGGGTCTACCAAATATAATGGGACAAAAGCTATCTTGTGGGGAACCAAGAACAAGAAAATTAGCAGGATATTTAACTTTCCCACACAAGACTTCAACATCTCTAACAATCCCAACTGGTGAAATAGTATCTCTATTGGCAAGCTTAATTGTAACATCAATATCTTCTAACTCAGGGGTGCGATATCATGCATAATTTCATCATATAAGGAAATAGGTATTGCACTAGCACTAGCACCCATATCACATAAGTCATGATAACAATGATCTCCTATTTTAACAGAAATAACAGGCATGCCTACAACAGGTCTATGTATCTTAGCATCGGGTTTAGCAATATTAGCAGCTTCCTCACAGAAATAAATAACATGCCCATCAATGTTATCAGCCAAGAGATCTTTAACCATAGCAATACTAGGTTCAACTTTAATTTGCTCAGGAGGTGTATATGTTCTAGTATTACTCTTACGAACAACAGTTGAAGCTTTAGCATGATCTTTTATCCTAACAGGGAAAGGTGGTTTCTCAACATAAGTAGTAGGGACAATAGGATCATTATAAGTGATAATCTTTTCTCAACTGTAACAGGTGCAACTACTTTTACTTCAATGGGAGGGTTATATTTAAACCACTTCTCCTTAGGGAGATCAACATGAGTAGCAAAAGATTCACAGAAACAAGCTACTATCTCAGAGTCAAGTCCACATTTAGTGCTAAATCCACGAAAAGCATCGGTATCCATAAAAGACTTAACACAATCAAACTTAGGTGTCATACCTGACTCCTTACCATCGTCGGAACCCAATCTTCAGAGTTGCGTTTAATTCTTTCCAATAAGTCCCACTTGAATTCAATAGTCTTCAGCATATAAGAACCAGCACAGGAAGTATCGAGCATGGTGCGATCATTAAGAGAAAGCCGAGCATAAATTTTTTGAATAATCATTTCTCTTGAGAGCTCATGATTAGGGCATGAATATAACATTGACTTAAGCCTCCCCCAAGCTTGAGCGATGATTTCTCCTTCGCGAGGCTAGAAATTATATATGTAATTATGATCACGATGAACAAGATGCATAGGATAGAACTTCTGGTGAAATTCCAATTTCAATCGTTTATAGTCCCAAGATCCCGTATCATCACACAGCCTATACCATGTCAATGCATATCCCTTCAAAGCTAAAGGGAAGACCTTCCTCTTAACAACATCATCGGTTATACCTACAAGCTTAAATAATCCACAAACTTCATCCACATAGATAAGGTGTAAATCGGGATGCAATGTTCCATCTCCTGCAAAGGGATTAGCTAGCAGTTTCTCTATCATACCCGAAGGAATCTCAAAGTAAACATTTTCAGTAGGTTCAGTAGGTTGAGGAGAAACTCTTTGCTCTACTGGTCGGGGTGAAGATGCCCCGAACAAGCCCCTCAAAGGATTAGTTTCCATAGTAACAAGTGACAGAAAATTTCAGCACACTATATAAATGTTTCCTTACCAAGTTCCACTCACCAAAGGCGCTTCACTCCCCGGCAACGGCGCCAGAAAAGAGTCTTGATGACCCACAAGTATAGAGGATCTATCGTAGTCCTTTCTATAAGTAAGAGTGTCAAACCCAACGAGGAGCAGAAGGAAATGACAAGCGGTTTTCAGTAAGGTATTCTCTGCAAGCACTGAAATTATAGGTAACAAATAGTTTTGCGATAAGATAATTTGTAACGGGTAACAAGCAATGAAAGTAAATAAGGTGCAGCAAGGTGGCCCAATCCTTTTTGTAGCAAAGGACAAGCCTGGACAATCTCTTATAATGAGAAAAGCGCTCCCGAGGACACATGGGAATTATCTTCAAGCTAGTTTTCATCACGTTCATATGATTCGCGTTCGTTACTTTGATAATTTGATATGTGGGTGGACCGGTGCTTGGGTACTTCCCTTTCTTGGACAAGCATCCCACTTCAAGCATCCCACTTATGATTAACCCCTATTGCAAGCATCCGCAACTACAAAAGAAGTATTAAGGTAAACCTAACCACAACATGAGACATATGGATCCAAATCAGCCCCTTACGAAGCAACGCATAAACTAGGGTTTAAGCTTCTGTCACTCTAGCAACCCATCATCTACTTATTACTTCCCAATGCCTTCCTCTAGGCCCAAATAATGGTGAAGTGTCATGTAGTCGACGTTCACATAACACCACTAGAGGAGAGACAACATACATCTCATCAAAATATCGAACAAATACCAAATTCACATGACTACTAATAGCAAGACTTCACCCATGTCCTCAGGAATAATCGTAACTACTCACAAAGCATATTCATGTTCATAATCAGAGGGGTATTAATATGCATTAAGGATCTGAAGATATGATCTTCCACCAAATCCAACTAGCATCAGCTACAAGGAGTAATCAACACTACTAGCAACCCACAGGTACCAATCTGAGGTTTTGGTACAAAGATTGGATACAAGAGATGAACTAGGGTTTGAGAGGAGATGGTGCTGGTGATGATGTTGATGGAGATTGACCCCCTCCCGATGATAGGATTGTTAGTGATGATGATGGTGATGATTTCCCCCTCCCAGAGGGAAGTTTCCCCGGCAAAACAGCTTCGCTGGAGCCCTAGGTTGGTTCCGCCTCGTGGCGGCGAAGTTTCGTCCCGTAAGCTTTCTTATGATTTTTTTCAGGGTAGAAGACTTCATATAGTAGAAGATGGGCACCGGAGGGCCACCAGGGGCCCCACAAGGCAGGGGGTGCGCCCAGTAGGGGTGGGCGTGCCCCCACCCTCGTGGCCAGGGTGTGGGCCCCCTCTGGTACTTCTTTCGCTCAATAATTCTCATTAATTCCAAAAATGACTTCCGTGGAGTTTCAGGACTTTTGGAGCTGCGCAGAATAGGTTTCCAATATTTTCTCCTTTTACATCCCAGAATCCTAGTTGTCGGCATTCTCCCTCTTCATGTTAAACCTTGTAAAATAAGAGAGAATAGCCATAAGTATTGTGACATAATGTGTAATAACAGCCCATAATGCAATAAATATCGATATAAAAGCATGATGCAAAATGGACGTATCATGCTATTTTCCAAATTGAGAGAAGGTACAATTACCTCATCAAGTTCTACTTTCCTCCCACTCACTTCTTTCGAGAGAAACTCCTTCTCTAGAAATGTTCCATTCTTGGCAAAAATCTGGACTTCGGATATGTGGTAGAAGGTGTACCCAATTGTTTCCTTAGGGTATCCTATGAAGACGCACTTCTTCGATTTGGATTCGAGCTTATCAGGCTAAAGCCTTTTGATATAAGTATCACAACCCCAAACTTTAAGAAACAACAACTTAGGTTTCTTGCCAAACCACAGTTCATACGATGTCGTCTCAATGGATTTAGACGGTGTCCTATTTAGCGTGAATGCGGTTGTCTCTAATGCATAACCCCAAAACGATAGTGGTAAATCGGTAAGAGACATCATAGATCGCACCATATCTAATAAAGTGTGATTACGATGTTCGGACACATTATTACGCTGTGGTATTCCAGGTGGCGTGAGTTGTGAAACAATTACACATTGTTTTAAATGAAGGCCAAACTCGTAACTCAAATATCCGCCTTTGTGATTAGATCGTAGAAATTTATTTTCTTGTTACGATGATTCTCCACTTCACTCTGAATTTTTTTGAACTTTTCAAATGTTTCGGGCTTGTGTTTCATCAAGTAGATATACCCATACCTACTCAAATCATCAGTGAAGGTCAGAAAATAACGATACCCGCCCTTGCTACCCGTAGTCGTGCACGATCGAGTCTCATCGCTACGTACACAACAAAAGAACACATGTGACAACTAAGAAAAAAACACATGTGACACCATGCTAGTCAACGTTCTGTCCTACGAAGGGGATTACACGCGCGTGCAGAGCAGGTACTGGGAGCGACACCAAGTTAGGGCCTTTAATCGATCTGTTCCGAACAAATTGGCCAGTTTTCTTTCCATATCTATAATACCTAAGTAGTTCATCCGCACTAATTTATTTATCATGACATGCAACCTATCCACCTCAGGACACTAACACATCAGCCATTATTTTCCCTTTAAACCAATTTTATCGGCATTTTATGTGCAGACTTAAACAGACCAAAGCCCAATGGTCTCAGTTGGCAAACATAAGAAATTAAATTCAAAAGTGATTTCTCTCCTCGAATCCAACAAAAGGGCTCACTGGACAGAATGAAAACAATCCAACGAAAGAGTACCATGCATGAATAGAAATCATGGGATATTCACGTACACCACCATGTATATATACCTCGCCGAACTTTGCAACAGCTGATCCCGACTCTGTTCGGTCACTGAAACCGTCATCACGGTCGCCGGAGCCATCATGATCATGACTTTCCTCTTCCATTGTTCGATCACCGTAGTCTGCTTCCTCTCCTTCCAGACCATTGATTTCATTGAGAAGTAATGACAAGACATCACGTCCGTCGCAGATTATGTCCCCCAATATCTCTTCTTGTTCGAAGTTTCTTTGTTGATCCATAGTTTCTGCAAATATTACAACATGACAATTAATATACAAACATGAGAGATGGATATATTAATAGTGGAAAACATAGACCTAGCTAGCTAATCACAACAAGGAATATTAATTAGTGGCATCAACGCTTCTACGGTTTGGGATGGCCTCGATAACGCTTCTAGGGTTCGGGGTGGCCTCGACAACGCTCTTTTAACTTGGTAAATTTGGGTGGCCTAGACGCTTCTAGGGTTTGGGGTGGCCTCGGCAATGCTTCTAGGGTTTGGCCAGGACCGCCTCTCTCATGAATGTCCGACGTCCGGACCGCCTCTCTCATGAATGTCAAATAAGAGATTTAGCAAGATGGCGCCATTCTGGATGTGCAAAAAATGGTCTCTATTTTTCCTGATCTCATCTACCCTTCTATATGTCACATTGTCTAGTGTCAAAGGATTCAATACTTTGACATAAGAGAACGTGCACATATAGAATGGTAGATGAGATCAGGAAAAATAGGGATCAGGAAAAATAGGGATCCTTGACCCCTAGACGACCCTCGACCCCTCAGCGATCCTCGATCCTCGACCCCTCGACGACCCTCGACCCTCGACCCCTCGACGACCCTCGACCCCTCGACGACCCTCGACCCCTCGACGACCCTCAACCCTCGACGACCCTTAACCCTCGACCCCTCGACGACCCTCGACCCTTGACCCCTCGGTGACCCTCGACCCTCTACCCTAGTTCCCGGCACCCTAGTTCCCAACACCCTCGTTCCCGATAAATTAAGAAGAGGAAGAAGAAGGAAAAAAAAGGAGAAGAAAAAATAGAAGAAAAAAAGAGAAGAAGAAGAAGAAGAAATAGAGGAGAAGAAGAAAAAATAGAAAATAGAAGAAATAGAGGAGAAGAAGAAAAAATAGAATCTATTTCTTCTTCTTCTCCTCTTTTTTTCTTCTTCTTCCTCTTCTTTTTTTTCTCCTCTTCTTCCTCTCCTCTTCTTCCCTTCTTCTTATCCTTCTTCCTCTTCTTATTTTCCTTTTTCCTCTCCTTATTTTTCTTCCTTCTTCCTCTTTTCCATACGTATAAAAAGTTTAAAAATACATACATACTGTCGATGCGAGGACGACACCTATGGGATCACGAGAATCCCTACTACGGTTGCGAGGCGCGGGGTTGTGAGAAGGGCGGATCAAACAGGTAGCACACGAGTTCTTTATCCAGGTTCGGGCCACGAGGATGCGTAAAACCCTACTCCTGTCTTGGTGATTTGTTTATCTGTGTTCCTGGGCTAGCAATGGGGCGTCAAGAGCTCCAAAAAGACGAATCCCTCTCCTGGTCACCCTGGGCCTCCTTTTATAGGGAAAGGGGCCACCACAGTGGCACATAGGAGGTGGAAAGGGCACAGTGATATGAGTTTATCCCTCGCATTACGTGACAAGGCGCATTTAATGCGTCATGCTTAGGTGTCCCTACTTTATCGGGGGCGGGGAGAGCCCAGTCTTGTCCGTCGCCGATCGCGTTGACACGCGCCCTGGCGAGCGGTGCCTGTGGTGCCATGTAGGTAGGCAGGTAGCTGAGGTGGCGCAGCGGTGGGCCTCCACGAAGATCTGCTTGCCGCCACACAGGTGCTTGCCCAACTGGTTGGGTCAGCAGTCGCATGCGAACGGCGGTGGAGGTTTTGGAATTGGCGTGGGCCTGACGGTGGCCCTACGGGTGCCTTTATCAAGGGCCTCGCCGTAGCCCCGGCAAGAGTCTTGTCGGGGCCCCGGCAAGGGTCTTGCCGTGGCGCCTGCTATCATCCCCGACAAGGCTCCTGCCAGGGGTCTTGTGGTCCTCCTTGGCTGGGATCCCGTCAGGGGTCGTCATCTTCTATAGTGTGAATTTGATCTTGAATGTCTTCATAAAGATCTGCATGCCACCACGGGGATGTCTCCCGAACCCTTGCCCCATGGGGGCAGTGGACTCAAGGGTGAATCGCTCCGTAGGTGTGGGGCGAGCTGCCACGGCAAGGGCCTTGCCGGGTTTGCTAAAACCGCCTTGCCGGGGGAGTCCGCTTCATCCCCTTTGCTCTTTGTGGTCTTGGTCTTGGCATCGTTCTGCTCTTTCCGAGCTTCGGTCTTACCTTGGCTTACCTCCCTTGCCTTGCTTGGCGTGGCGGCGTCCGTGGCTCGAACTGCCCGTGCACAGTTATAGGGGTATGAAAAGTGTACCCCTCTTTTTGTACACCGACAGGAGCCCCCGGGCCTGGTCCACACGTGAGCGTAATCACGTCGTTGGGCTAGGCCCAAAAACGGTGCGCGGGCAGGCGGGGTAGTTTTTACCGCGGTAAGTTCCTTCGTGCGCCGCGCTTCCCTCACCTCCCGCGCGTGGCTCGGCGTGGGGAGGCGTGTGTGACGTGGGCGGCAGGCGTGGGGCTGAGCTCTGCGCGCATGCGTCACGTCGCAGTTAAGGTGAAAGGAGGCGGCCCGCGTCTTCCCCCATAAGAAGGAATAACCGTGGGCGCGCTGCTCACTTTCTCCTCTTCCCTCGTACCTTTTCCGATCTCAGAGCCGCTGTTTCCTCCCTTCCTTCCCTCCTAAGCTTTCGCCGCCGCCCGCCGTTGCTGTTTCGCCACCCCTCTTCCTCAATCCTCTAGATTTCTTGGCCGCCATGGCGCCCAAATCCGCCAAGGGCAAGGGGGTAGCCAAGAGCTATGGGACCATGGAGCCGCCAGAGAGTGCGCTGTCGGGGGACCGGACGAAGTCCGCCTTCTTTCTCCCCTCATCGATTGGTGTTCATGAGCTCTGGGCCTCCTTCAAGCCCTTATAGGGAGTGAAGACGGGGGGAGATAGTTCGGGGCATCCTGCGACGCGCGTCGTTCCTGCCGCTTGCGCCGATCCTGCTCCAAATCGGTATCCTTTACTTTTCCTGCGGGCTATGCCCCCCTTTTTCCGATTTCTTCTGCGACAATATGCACACCTTCGGTTTTCATCTCTTGGACTTTACTCCGAATGCGGTGGCCTGCCTGGCCCTCTTTGCGCATCTTTGCGAGGGTTTTGCCGGAGTGCAGCCCAATACGGCGCTCTTCCGCCATTATTTCTCCCCTCGAATCCAGCCTGGAGGCGCCGTCTCCGGATGCGTCGCCTGGATCCCAAGATCCAAAGGGGCGTACCCGGACGGAGCCATGAAGGAGAGGTGGGATGAATGGCGTAGCCGGTGGTGCTGGATTGAAGACGAAGACCCGCCGAAATTCTGCAAGGTTCGTCGAGTGCCACCGGTTCGCGGCAGCGATTGGGGTGATGTTGATGCCGCTGACGAGAGGCTGACTGTCGCCACCACCAGGATCCTTCGGCTGACCCGAGCTGGGCTCACTCTAGAGATGATCGGGATGGACTTCATTCGTCGCCGGATCGCCCCGTTGCATAATAAGGGGAAGCCGGCCTGGCTTTTTACAAACCCGGCTGATATTATGCGGCTCCGCCCTGGCCTCGATCACAATTTCACGGTGATGGCGCATGCCCACTTCTGTCAGCGGCTCTTCCAGCTTGGCGTGGGTTGCGGTGGCGAGATAGAATGGACCGGCAAGGCCGCAAGAGCTGTCGCGAAGGTCGGCAGGCCGTCAGGGGGTCGTTCTTCCAGTTGCCGACGAGGGTGGTCTCGTTGTGCAATAACTCATGTCGGTCCGAAATCATTGCTATGATGCCAGACTGCAATGCACATGGCCCTGTCCCGAGCTGGAAGGAGCCGACGGATGCAGATGTGCAGCAATTCTTCGACTCCTTGTCCGAGGTATACGTCGATGCCGACGCCGAGCGGCGGCTTGTCATGGATACCACCCAGGCAGAGCTGGACTACATCGCCATCAGGGCGAGGGAGGCACAACTTGCCACGGAGGCTGGCAGCGCCGGGGGCGTGGAAGACAAGGCCGCGACGGCTGCGGAGGAGAGGAGCTCACCCTGTGGGCGGTGGCCACCGGGGAGCTCAGCAGCGCCGATGCTGGAGCTCCGCTTGTCGAGGATGCGGCCGACGAGTCGTCGTCGGAGGAGGACGTGGCGGCGGGCTCGACGCCGACCAGGGGAAGAGGGCGAGTCCTGCGGCGAGCTGGCTCTGGCGAGCCGGTCCGGCCCGGCAGGACTGTGTAGTCTCAGTTGACCCTGGAGGGGTCCGAGCGCCACACGAGGGCCACGGCAGCGAAGGGGCTGACGAAGGCTGCTGAGAAGAAAAAGGCGACGGCCCCTTCCTCATCTGGGTGCATACGAACCCCGCCGCCTTCTTCGCCTCCTCTAGCAGGTGTCGACTCGGATGATGACATGGAGCTCCCTTTTGACCTCGGGCCTCTCAGCCCGGAGAGGAAAAGGAAACTGGCAGACAAGGAGGAGATGGAGGACGAGTAAGTACTCCGTTCCTTACTGTCATTTCCACCTCCCCGCACCGAATAGCTTGTCTTGATCCATTTCTTCTTTTGCAGGGAGACAGAGACGTTGGCCCAGAGGGTGAAGAGGGCGAGGACCCTGGTGAGCAGTCAGTCCCTGGCTGGGGCGTCGGGGACACCGCTGGTGGTGCTGAGTAGCCCGGACAGCAGCCCCCGGCGCAGCCCCCACCATAAGTCCATCACTCTCTTCTTATTCGACATGTGGTAGGTGCTCGATGCCATGACGCTGATCTTGTCGGGTTCGCAGGAGGGGAGCGGCAGTGGGAGGATCCGCAGAGGGCTACTCCCAACACACCACCCCCGTCAACTATGCCGCTGCGGGGGGCGTCCCCGGCAAGGGCACCAGACACGGAGCCCACACCCATGGAGGAGGAGGAGAACTTGGGCGCTGGTGATCCTGTCACCGCGCCGGATGCTGGCAGGGAGGGGATCTCTGCTCCACAGTCTGGCACCGGTGAGTCATCCATGCTTCATCTCTGCTTTCTCTTTATCCTTTTCTTGGTTCATCGCCCCCATTGCTGCTCAGGCCCTCCCTCCTCAGAATTGGAGGATGCGGACACTGTTGTTGGGGGCACTGCTGAGGAAGCCACGGCGGGGGCCAGCAGGGTTGCCGCCGAGGAGGCTGCCGAGGAGGCCGCCAAGGGTGCCGCCGCGAGAGCCGCCGATGCGTCTGGCGGGGCCCCTGCCGAGGACGCCAGTAGTGGGCCTGCCGGCGAGGCCAGCAAGGCCTCTGCTGAGGAGGCGGCGGCGGGTGACCAGCCTCCCTCTTCCTCAACCTTGGGCCCCGGCAAATATCTGAAGGTGGGCGACGGTCTTTTCGTCCATCTCCCGGGGGCGTCAAGCCGAGCGCCCGCTGAGGGAGAGGCTTTTGACGGTGAAGTGCTCGCCGCCACCAGGCCTGAGGTGGTTGACGAGCCGGGCGTTGGTGGTGATGGTTCCGCAGAAGAGCAGCTCTTCCGCGCCATGGGGGGTGACCTCCGGAAGCTCCAAGCGCTTTACCGTGCCCGCCTGGACAAGGTCAAGTCCAGGATGGCAGCAGTGGACAACGCGGAGGTGGACTTCAAGGCGCGTGTCGCTGAGACGCATACCTGGTTCCATCGGACTCGCGAGGAGCAGAGGGCCTTTCAGTAGGAATTGGCCAAGCGCGATGTGGAGCTTACCATGAAAATGGACGACATCGAGAAGGCCTAGGAGAAGGCGGCGAACCTGGCTGCTGTAGCCTTAGCCGCTCGAAACCAACATCAAGCCGCCCTAGATTCCCAGGAGGAGGACCTCGCCGCGCGTGAGGCGAAGCTTACTGCAACGCTCCATGGCAAGGATGAGAAGCTCGAGGCCCTTGTCGTGCGTCAGACCTGCGAACTGGAGCAGAGGCACAAGGAGGCACTCGATGCCCAAGCTCTGGCCCACGCCGGCAAGGTGAAGGAGCTGGAAGCAGGGCAGGATGAACTGAAGGAGCAGGCTCTCAGGCTGTCCGGCGAGAAGGACACGCTCAACCGTGCCTTGGTCGAGGCGCATGGAGCGATCATCAGTAGGACCGGGGAGCTCTCCGACGCGCGAAACTCCGTCAGAGACCTCAAGCTAAATCTGGAGGGCCTCGAGAAGATGCTGTCGGAGAGCAGGGCTCGGGAGGAGACCCTGACCAGGAGCCTCAAGGAGGAGAAGCAGCTGCGGGCAAACGAGACCGCCTCCCACCAGGAATATGTGATGGGCGAGAACAAGTGGATCAGCCATCTGGAGGTCGTCGCTGGCAAGGTCACCTTGCAATTGGCCACCATGGGGATGCCAAATGTGAGGTACGCCCCCGAGCGCGGCGGGACCGTCAACACCAAGTTGACCCAGTTCTTCGAGGGCGTCCTTGGAGCCTTGGGCTATCTTCAGTCCAACAGAACGGCCACGCTGGCCGAAGAGGCCCCGCGACTTTGCCAGAGGGTCGTGACCAAGGTCCTCATCAAGGTGGCGCACTGGAATCCCAACCTCGACTTCGCGGCCTCAATGAAGAGCTTGCCGGATGGTGTCGACCTCACGGTGCTCAAAGAGTGCATAAAGCCCATCACCGACGGCATCGACGAAATCAAGAGGGTGGAAGGCCAGCGCCGGGATTAAGCATCCCGTTCCTGTTCGCCGCTGCGGGTTCCCGATCAAGACAGGTTTTATCTTTAGTTAGAACCACAGCTATGACGTGATGTAATATAACTTTAAAGTACTCTTAACTTTCATGCATGTTATTCCCCCGTTCAATTCTTCTTTGTATGTGCGTCCCTCGTCGATCGGCTAGGCTTGCCGGCGCAGAAGCCCTTAGCGCCGTTTTGGGGACGGATCCCCAAGGCTTGCCAGGTGCACGTGCTGCCGGACGAGCCACCTTTCCGTTCCAAACGCGGCCGCTCGGACTGTCGAGCTTGACTCGAATCAGAACCGAGGGCGTTGTTGGTCGTGGAAGGTTACTCTGCCACTCCCGACGCAGCCATTTGTGCTGTCGAGCGGGCTCGAAACAGGACAAGGGCATTGCCGATCGTGGGAGAGCCCCCTGGCGTACAGGTTTCCCATACAAAGACGTGACATCTCCGGGGGAAAATAACATCAAATAAGAAGGGTTGTATGAACAAGGGTTCAGTGCAACTTATCTTCCGTCTGCCGTCGCTCGAGCGTAGGTCTTCTGGCCTCCTTTCTCCTCCCAGGGTCACGAAGGCGAAGAAGCGCCGGGCTAACTGCTAGAGCCGATTCTCACAACTGCGCCCCCTACCTGGCGCGCCAAAGATGTCGGTGCGAGGACGACACCTATGGGATCACGAGAATCCCTACTACGGTTGCGAGGCGCGGGGTTGTGAGAAGGGCGGATCAAACAGGTAGCACATGAGTTCTTTATCCAGGTTCGGGCCGTGAGGATGCGTAAAACCCTACTCCTATCTTGGTGATTTGTTTATCTGTGTTCCTGGGCTAGCAATGGGGCGTCAAGAGCTCCAAAAAGCCGAATCCCTCTCCTGGTCGCCCTGGGCCTCCTTTTATAGGGAAAGGGGCCGCCACAGTGGCACACAGGAGGTGGAAAGGGCACAGTGATACGAGTTTATCCCTCGCATTACGTGACAAGGCGCATTTAATGCGTCGTGCTTAGGTGTCCCTACTTTATCGGGGGCGGGGGAGAGCCCAGTCTTGTCCGTCGCCGATCACGTTGACACGCGCCCTGGCCAGCGGTGCCTGTGGTGCCATGTAGGCAGGCAGGTAGCTGAGGTGGCGCAGCGGTGGGCCTCCACGAAGATCTGCTTGCCGCCACGCAGGTGCTTGCCCAACTGGTTGGGTCAGCAGTCACATGCGAACGACGGTGGAGGTTTTGGAATTGGCGTGGGCCTGACGGTGGCCCTACGGGTGCCTTTAGCAAGGGCCTCGCCGTAGCCCCGGCAAGAGTCTTGTCGGGGCCCCGGCAAGGGTCTTGCCGTGGCGCCTGCTATCATCCCCGGCAAGGCTCCTGCCGGGGGTCTTGTGGTCCTCCTTGGCTGGGATCCCGCCAGGGGTCGTCATCTTCTATAGTGTGAATTTGATCTTGAATGTCTTCACAAAGATCTGCATGCCACCACGGGGATGTCTCCCGAACCCTTGCCCCATGGGGGCAGTGGACTCAAGGGTGAATCGCTCCATAGGTGTGGGGTGAGCTGCCATGGCAAGGGCCTTGCCGGGTTTGCTAAAACCGCCCCTCGGCAAGGATCTTGCCAGGGGAGTCCGCTTCGTCCCCTTTGCTCTTTGTGGTCTTGGTCTTGGCGTCGTTCTGCTCTTTCCGAGCTTCGGTCTTACCTTGGCTTACCTCCCTTGCCTTGCTTGGCGTGGCGGCGTCCGTGGCTCGAACTGCCCATGCACAGTTATAGGGGTATGAAAAGTGTACCCCTCTTTTTGTACACCGACACATACATACAAAAATACATCTAAAAAATACATATATAAATCCTATGAACAAAAAGCATATGAACAATGCATATTGCTACGTCGTGAGCTTGCGTTGGTTTTCCTTGAAGAGGAAAGGATGATGCAGCACACTAGCGTAAGTATTTCCCTCAGTTTTTGAGAACCAAGGTATCAATCCAGTAGGAGGCTTCTCAACAAGTCCCACGAACCTACACAAACAAACAAAGAACTCGCAACCAACGCGACAAAGGGGTTGTCAATCCCTTCACGGCCACTTGCGAAAGTGAGATCTGATAGAGATAATATGATAAGATAAATATATTTTTGGTATTTTATAATATAGATGCAGAAAATAAAGATGCAAATAAAAGTAGATTGGAAGCAAATATGATAAGAGATAGACCCGGAGGCCATAGGTTTCACTAGAGGCTTCTCTCTGGAGCATAAGTATTACAGTGGGTGAACGAATTACTGTCGAGCAATTGATAGAAAAGCGAATAATTATGACGTTATCTAGGCAAGATCATGTATATAGGCATCACGTCCGCAACAAGTAGACCGACTCCTGCCTACATCTACTACTATTAATCCACACATCGACCGCTATCCAACATGCATCTAGAGTATTAAGTTCATAAGAACAGAGTAATGCATTAAGCAAGATGACATGATGTAGAGGGATAAACTCAAGCAATATGATATAAACCCCATCTTTTTATCCTCGATGGCAACAATACAATACGTGTCTTGCAACCCTTTCTGTCACTGGGTAAGAACACCGCAAGATTGAACCCAAAGCTAAGCACTTCTCCTATGGCAAGAAAGATCAATCTAGTAGACCAAACCAAACCAATAATTCGAAGAGACTTGCAAAGATAACTCAATCATACATAAAAGAATTCAGAGAAGATTCAATTATTATCAATAGATAAACTTGATCATAAACCCACAATTCATCGGATCTCGACAAACACACCGCAAAAAGAGATTACATCGAATAGATCTCCACAAGAGAGGGGAAGAACATTGTATCGAGATCCAAAAAGAGAGAAGAAGCCAACTAGCTAATAACTATGGACCCGAAGGTCTGTGGCAAACTACTCACAACTCATTGGAAGGGCTATGGTGTTGATGTAGAAGCCCTCCATGGTGGATTCCCCCTCCGGCAGAACGCTGGTGACGGCTCCAAGATGGGATCTCGCGGATACAAAAGGTTATGGTGGTGGAAATTGTGTTTCGGTTGCTCCTTGGATGTTTTCGGGGTTTGTAGGCTTATATAGGAGGAAGAATTACGTCGGTGGCTGCCCGAGGGGCCCACGAGACAAGGGGGCGCGTCCTACCCTCTCGTGGCTGCCTCGGCTGCTTCTTGACTTGCACTCAAGCCCTCTGGATCACGTTCATTCCAAAAATCACGCTTCCGAAGGTTTTATTCTGTTTGGACTCCGTTTGATATTCCTTTTTCTTCGAAATAATGAAATAGGCAAAAAACTGCAATATGGGTGCTATGTCTTGAGCTTGCGTTTGTTTTCCCCGAAGAGGAGAGGGTGATGCAGCAAGTGGAATGTAAGTATTTCCCTCAGTTTTGAGAACCAAGGTATCAATCCAGTAGGAGGCTCCTCAAAACTCCCATGCACCTACATAAACAAACTGAGAACTCGCAACCAACGCAATAAAGGGATTGTCAATCCCTTCACGACCACTTGCGAAAGTGAGATCTGATAGAGATAGTATGATAAGATAAATATATTTTTGGTATTTTATAATATAGATGCAAAAAGTAAAGATGCAAATAAAAGTGGATTGAAAGCAAATACGATAAGAGATAGACCCGGGGGCCATAGGTTTCACTAGAGGCTTCTCTCAAGATAGCGTAAGTATTACGGTGGGTGAACAAATTACTGTCGAGCAATTGATAGAAAAGCGCATAGTTATGACGTTATCTAGGCATGATCATGTATATAGGCATCACGTCCATAACAAGTAGACCGACTCCTGCCTGCATCTACTACTATTACTCCACACATCGACCGACTCCTGCCTGCATCTAGAGTATTAAGTTCATAAGAACAGAGTAACGCATTAAGCAAGATTACATGATGTAGAGGGATAAACTCATGCAATATGATATAAACCCCATCTTGTTATCCTCGATGGCAACAATACAATACGTGTCTTGCAACCCTTTCTGTCACTGGGTAAGAACACCGCAAGATTGAACCCAAAGCTAAGCACTTCTCCCATGGCAAGAAAGATCAATCTAGTAGGCCAAACCAAACTGATAATTCGAAGAGACTTGCAAAGATAAATCAATCATACATAAAAGAATTCAAAGAAGATTCAATTAATATCCATAGATATATCTGATCATAAACCCACAATTCATCGGATCTCGACAAACACACCACAAAAAGAGATTACATCGAATAGATCTCCACAAGAGAGGGGGAGAACATTGTATTGAGATCCAAAAAGAGAGAAGAAGCCATCTAGCTAATAACTATGGACCCGTAGGCCTGTGGTAAACTACTCACAACTCATTGGAGGGGCAAGGATGTTGATGTAGAAGCCCTCCGTGATCGATTCCCCCTCCGCCAGAGTGCCGGCGAAGGCTCCAAGATGGGATCTCGCGGATACAGAAGGTTACGGCGGTGGAAATTGTGTTTCATGGTGCCCCTGGATGTTTTCGGGGTACGTAGGTATATATAGGAGGAAGAAGTACGTCGGTGGTCGCCCGAGGGGCCCACGAGACAGGGGGCCCTCGGGAGCTTCTTGACTTGCACTCCAAGCTCTCCGGATCATGTTCGTTCCAAAAATCATGCTCCTGAAGGTTTCATTCCGTTTGGACTCCGTTTGATATTCCTTTTCTTCGAAATACTGAAATAGGCAAAAAACAGAAATCCGGGCTGGGCCTCCGGTTAGTAGGTTAGTCCCAAAAATGATATAAATGTGTAAAATAAAGCCCATAAACATCCAAAAGGGGTAATATAATAGCATGGAACAATAAAAAATTATAGATACATTGGAGACGTATCAAGCATCCCCAAGCTTAATTCCTGCTCGTCCTCGAGTAGGTAAATGATAAAAAAGAAATTTTTGATGTGGAATGCTACCTAGCATAATTCTCAATGTAATTTTCTTTATTGTGGCATGAATGTTCAGATCCAAATGGTTCAAGATAAAAGCTTATAAAACATAAAAATAATAATGCTTCAAAGCATACTAACAAATAATCATGTCCTATCAAAATAACATAGCCAAAGAAAGCTTATCCCTACAAAATCATATAGTTAGGCGATGCTTCATTTTCATTACACAAAATACTCCCATCATGCACAACCCCGATGACGAGCCGAGCAATTGTTTCATACTTTTTAACGCGCTTCAGCCTTTTCAACTCTTACGCAATACATGAGCGCAAGCCATGGACATAGCACTATGGTGGTGAATGGTGGTGGTAGTGAGGACAAAAAGTGGGAGAAGATATCTCACATCAACTAGGCGTATCAACGGGATATGGAGATGCCCATCAATAGATATCAATGTGAGTGAGTAGGGATTTCCATGCAACGGATGCACTAGAGCTATAAATATATGAAAGCTCAACAGAAGACACTAAGTGGGTGTGCATCCAACTTGCTTGCTCACGAAGACCTAGGGCATTTTGAGGAAGCCCATCATTGGAATATACAAGCCAAGTTCTATAATGAAAAATTCCCACTAGTATATGAAAGTGACAACATATGAGACTCTCTATCATGAAGATCATGGTGCTATTTTGAAGCACAAGTGTGGAAAAAGAGATAGTAGCAATTGTCCCTTCTCTCTTTTTCTCTCATTTTATTTTTTCTTTTCTTTTTTTCTTTCTTTTTTTTCTCTTTTTTCTTTTTTTTTCTTTTTGGTAGGAATCTTTGGCCTCTTTTATTTTTATAAAGTCCGAAGCCTCATCCCGACTTGTGGGGGAATCATAGTCTTCATGATCCTTTCCTCACTAGGACAATGCTCTAATAATGAAAATCATCACACTTATATGGATTTACAACTCAAGAATTACAACTCAAAGCTAGAACAAGATATGACTCTATGTGAATGCCTCCGGCGGTGTACCGGGATATGCAATGAATCAAGAGCGACATGTATGAAGATTATGAAGGTGGATTTGCCACAAATACGATGTCAACTACATGATCATGCAAAAAAGAAATATGACAATGATGGAACGTGTCATAATAAACTGAACGGTGGAAAGTTGCATGGTAATATATCTCGGAATGGCTATGGAAATGCCATAATAGGTAGGTATGGTGGCTGTTTTGAGGAAGGTAAATAAAGGGTTCATGCTACCGGCGAAAGTTGCGCGGTAATAAGAAAAGCTAGCAAAGTGGATGGATAAGTGTGCATATGTCCATGGACTCGCATTAGTCAAAAAAGAACTCATATACTTATTGCAAAAGTCTACTTAGCCCTCGAAGCAAAGTACTACTACGCATGCCCCAAGAGGGATAGATTGGTAGGAAAAAATTCCATCGCTCGTCCCCGACTGCCACTCACAAGGAAGACACTCAAAAGAGCACCTCATGCAACAAATTTGTCACACAACTTTTACCATACGTGCATGCTACGGGACTTGCCAACTTCAACAAAAGTATTTCTCAATTTCATAATTACCCACTAGCATGACCCTAACATTACTACCTTTATATCTCAAAACAATTATCAAGCATCAAGTTGATCATAGCATCCAATTATTTTTCTATGATAGTTTTTATTATACCCAACTTGGATGCTCATCATTCTAGGACCAACTTTGTAACCATAGAAAATACCATGTTGTTCTAAGAGACTCTCAAAATAATATACGTGAAGCATGAGAGACCAGCAATTTCTATAAAATTAAGACACCACCGTGCTCTAAAAGATATAAGTGAAGTACTAGAGCAAAAACTATCAAGCTCAAAAGATATAAGTGAAGCACATAGAGTATTCTAGCAAATTCTAATCAAATAGGCTTCTCCCAAAAGGTGTGTACAACAAGGATGATTGTGCTAAACTAAAAAGCAAAGACTAATATAATACACGACGCTCCAAGCAAAACACATATCATGTAGCGAATAAAAATATAGCTCCAAGTAAAGTTACCAATGAACAAAGACGAAAGAGGGGATGCCTTCCCGGGGCATCCCCAAGCTTAGGCTTTTGGCTATTCTTGAATATCCTGGGGTTCCTTGGGCATCCCCATGAAGGAAATATGCCCTAGAGGCAATAATAAAGTTATTATTTATTTCCTTATATCATGATAAATGTTTATTATTCATGCTAGAATTGTATTAACCGGAAACATAATACATGTGTGAATACATAGACAAACAAAGTGTCACTAGTATGCCTCTACTTGACTAGCTCGTTAATCGAAGATGGTTATGTTTCCTAACCATAGACATGAGTTGTCATTTGATTAACGGGATCACATCATTAGGAGAATGATGTGATTGACTTGACCCATTCCGTTAGCTTAGCACTTGATCGTTTAGTATGTTGCTATTGCTTTCTTCATGACTTATACAAAGTTCCTGCAACTATGAGATTATGCAACTCCCATTTACTGGAGGAACACTTTGTGTGCTACCAAATGTCACAATGTAACTGGGTGATTATAAAGGTACTCTACAGGTGTCTCCAAAAGTATATGTTGAGTTGGCATAATTCAAGATTAGGTTTTGTCACTCTGATTGTCGGAGAGGTATCTCTGGGCCTTCTCGGTAATACTCATCACCTAAGCCTTGCAAGCATTGTAACTAATGAGTTAGTTATGAAATGATGTATTACGGAACGAGTAAAGAGACTTGCCGGTAACGAGATTGAACTAGGTATTGGATACCGACGATCGAATCTCGGGCAAGTAACATACCGATGACAAAGGGAACAACGTATGTTGTTATGCGGTTTGACCGATAAAGATCTTCGTAGAAAATGTAGGAACCAATATGAACATCCAGGTTCCACTATTGGTTATTGACCGAGAATAGTTCTAGGTCATGTCTACATAGTTCTCAAACCCGTAGGGTCCGCACGCTTAACGTTACGATGACAGTTTTATGAGTTTTGATGTACCAAAGTTTGCTCCGAGTCCTGGATGTGATCACGGACATGACGAGGAGTCTCGAAATGGTCGAGACATAAAGATTGATATATTGGAAGCCTATGTTTGGACTTCGGAATAGCTCCGAGTGAAGTAGGGATTTTACCGGAACACCGGGGGGTTACCAGAACCCTCCCGGGGGTTAATGGGCCTTAGTGGGCCATGAGGGAGAAGAGGAGGGCCGGCCAGGGCAGGCCGCACGCCCCCTCCCCCCCTAGTCCGAATAGGACAAGGAAGGGGGGGGGGGCGGCGCCCCCCTTTCCTCTTTCCCTCCCCCCAAGTCCTAATCCAACTAGGAAAAGGGGGGGAGTCCTACTCCCGGTGGGAGTAGGACTCCTCCGGCGCGCCTCCTCCTAGGGCCGGCCGCACCCCCCCTTTGCTCCTTTATATACGGGGGCAGGGGGCACCCTAGGACACACAAGTTGATCTACGGATCGTTCCTTAGCCATGTGCGGTGCCCCCCTCCACCATATTCCACCTCGGTCATATCATCGCAGAGTTTAGGCGAAGCCCTGCGCCGGTAGAGCATCATCATCGTCACCACGCCGTCGTGCTGACGGAACTCATCCCTGACACCCTGCTGGATCAGAGTCCGGGGATCGTCGTCGAGCTGAATGTGTGCTGAACACGGAGGTGCCGTACGTTCGGTACTTGGATCGGTCGGATCGTGAAGATGTACGACTACATCAACCGCGTTGTCATAACGCTTCCGCTTTCGGTCTACGAGGGTACGTGGACACACTCTCCCCTCTCGTTGCTATGCATCACCATGATCTTGCATGTGCGTCGGATTTTTTTTGAAATTACTACGTTTCCCTACAGTGGCATCCGAGCCTGGTTTTATGCGTTGATGTTATATGCACGAGTAGAACACAAGTGAGTTGTGGGCGATACAAGTCATACTGCTTACCAGCATGTCATACTTTCATTCAGCGGTATTGTGAGATGACGCGGCCCGGACCGACATTACGCGTATGCTTACGCGAGACTGGTTTCACCGTTGCGAGCACTCGTTGCTTAAAGGTGACTGGCGGGTGTCTGTCTCTCTCACTTTAGTTGAACCGAGTGTGGCTACGCCCGGTCCTTGCGAAGGTTAAAACAGCACCAACTTGACAAACTATCGTTGTGATTTTGATGCGTAGGTAAGAACGGTTCTTGCTCAGCCCGTAGCAGCCACGTAAAACTTGCAACAACAAAGTAGAGGACGTCTAACTTGTTTTTGCCGGGCATGTTGTGATGTGATATGGTCAAGACGTGATGCTATATTTTATTGTATGAGATGCTCATGTTTTGTAACCGAGTTATCGGCAACTGGCAGGAGCCATATGGTTGTCGCTTTATTGTATGAAATGCAAACGCCATGTAATTGCTTTACTTTATCACTAAGCGGTAGCGATAGTCGTAGAAGCAATAGTTGGCAAGACGACAACGATGCTACGATGGAGATCAAGGTGTCGCACCGGTGATGATGGTGATCATGATGGTGCTTCGGAGATGGAGATCACAAGCACAAGATGATGATGGCCATATCATATCACTTATATTGATTGCATGTGATGTTTATCCTTTATGCATCTTATCTTGCTTTGATTGACGGCAACATTTTAAGATGATCTCTCACTAAAAATTATCAAGAAGTGTTCTCCCTGAGTATGCGCCGTTGCCAAAGTTCGTAGTGCCAAGACACCGCTTGATGATCGGGTGTGATAAGCTCTACGTCCATCGACAACGGGTGCAAGCTAGTTTTGCACACGCAGAATACTCAGGTTAAACTTGACGAGCCTAGCATATGCAGATATGGCCTCGGAACACGGAGACCGAAAGGTCGAGCGTGAATCATATAGTAGATATGATCAACATAGTAATGTTCACCATTGAAAACTACTCCATCTCACGTGATGATCGGTTATGGTTTAGTTGATTTGGATCACGTGTTCACTTAGATGACTAGAGAGATGTCTGTCTAAGTGGGAGTTCTTAAATAATATGATTAATTGAACTTAAAATTATCATGAACTTAGCACCTGATAGTGTTTTTCTTATCTATGTTTGTTGTAGATAGATGGCTCGTGCTGTTGTTCCGTTGAATTTTAATGCGTTCCTTGAGAAAGCAAAGTTGAAAGATGATGGTAGCAATTACACGGACTGGGTCCGTAACTTGAGGATTATCCTCATTGCTGCACAGAAGAATTACGTCCTGGAAGCACCGCTGGGTGCCAGGCCTGCTGCAGGAGCAACGCCAGAAGTTGTGAACGTCTGGCAGAGCAAAGCTGATGACTACTCTATAGTTCAGTGTGCCATGCTTTACGGCTTAGAACCGGGTCTTCAACGACGTTTTGAACGTCATGGAGTATATGAGATGTTCCAGGAGTTGAAGTTAATATTTCAAGCAAATGCCCGGATTGAGAGATATGAAGTCTCCAATAAGTTCTATAGCTGCAAGATGGAGGAGAATAGTTCTGTCAGTGAGCATATACTCAAAATGTCTGGGTACAATAATCACTTGATTCAACTGGGAGTTAATCTTCCGGATGATAGTGTCATTGACAGAATTCTCCAATCACTGCCACCAAGCTACAAGAGCTTCGTGATGAACTATAATATGCAAGGGATGAACAAGACACTTCCCGAGCTCTTCGCAATGCTAAAAGCTGCGGAGGTAGAAATCAAGAAGGAGCATCAAGTGTTGATGGTCAACAAGACCACTAGTTTCAAGAAAAAGGGCAAAGGAAAGAAGAAGGGGAACTTTAAGAAGAACAGCAAGCAAGTTGCTGCTCAAGAAAAGAAACCCAAGTCTGGACCTAAGCCTGAAACTGAGTGCTTCTACTGCAAGCAAGCTGGTCACTGGAAGCGGAACTGCCCCAAGTATTTGGCGGATAAGAAGGATGGCAAGGTGAACAAAGGTATATGTGATATACATGTTATTGATGTGTACCTTACTAGAGCTCGCAGTAGCACCTGGGTATTTGATACTGGTTCTGTTGCTAATATTTGCAACTCGAAACAGGGACTACGGAATAAGCGAGCACTGGCAAAGGACGAGGTGATGATGCACGTGGGAAACGGTTCCAAAGTCAATGTGATCGCGGTCGGCACGCTACCTCTACATCTACCTTCGGGATTAGTTTTAGACCTAAATAATTGTTATTTGGTGCCAGCGTTGAGCATGAACATTATATCTGGATCTTGTTTAATGCAAGACGGTTATTCATTTAAATCAGAGAATAATGGTTGTTCTATTTATATGAGTAATATCTTTTATGGTCATGCACCCTTGAAGAGTGGTCTATTCTTATTGAATCTCGACAGTAGTGATACACATATTCATAATGTCGAAGCCAAAAGATGTAGAGTTGATAATGATAGTGCAACTTATTTGTGGCACTGCCGTTTAGGTCATATCGGTGTAAAGCGCATGAAGAAACTCCATACAGATGGACTTTTGGAACCACTTGATTATGAATCACTTGGTACTTGCGAACCGTGCCTCATGGGCAAGATGACTAAAACACCGTTCTCCGGTTGTATGGAGAGAGCAACAGATTTGTTGGAAATCATACATACAGATGTATGTGGTCCGATGAATGTTGAAGCTCGTGGTGGATATCGTTATTTTCTCACCTTCACAGATGATTTAAGCAGATATGGGTATATCTTCTTAATGAAGCATAAATCTGAAACATTTGAAAAGTTCAAAGAATTTCAGAGTGAAATTGAAAATCATCGTAACAAGAAAATAAAGTTTCTACGATCTGATCGTGGAGAATATTTGAGTTACGAGTTTGGTCTACATTTGAAACAATGCGGAATAGTTTCGCAACTCACGCCACCTAGAACACCACAGCGTAATGGTGTGTCCAAACGTCGTAATCGTACTTTACTAGATATGGTGCGATCTATGATGTCTCTTACCGATTTACCACTATTGTTTTGGGGTTATGCTTTAGAGACGGCTGCATTCACGTTAAATAGGGCACCATCAAAATCCGTTGAGACGACACCTTATGAACTATGGTTTGGCAAGAAACCAAAGTTGTCATTTCTGAAAGTTTGGGGTTGCGATGCTTATGTGAAAAAGCTTCAACCTGATAAGCTTGAACCCAAATCGGAAAAATGTGTCTTCATAGGATACCCAAAGGAGACAATTGGGTATACCTTCTATCACAGATCCGAAGGCAAGACATTCGTTGCCAAGAATGGATCCTTTCTAGAGAAGGAGTTTCTCTCGAAAGAAGTGAGTGGGAGGAAAGTAGAACTTGATGAGGTAACAGTACCAGCTCCCTTATTGGAAAGTAGTTCATCACAGAAATCGGTTCCTGTGACACCTACACCAGTTATTGAGGAAGTTAATAATGATGATCATGAAACTTTAGATCAAGTTGTTACTGAACTTCGTAGATCAACCAGAGTAAAATCCGCACCAGAGTGGTATGGTAATCCTATTCTGGAAGTCATGCTACTAGATCATGGTGAACCTACGAACTATCAAGAAGCGATGGTGAGCCCAGATTCCACAAAATGGCTTGAAGCCATGAAATCTGAGATGGGATCCATGTATGAGAACAAAGTGTGGACTTTGGTTGACTTGCCCGATGGTCGGCAAGCAATAGAGAATAAATGGATTTTCAAGAAGAAGACTGACGCTGACGGTAATGTTACTGTTTACAAAGCTCGACTTGTTGCAAAAGGTTTTAGACAAGTTCAAGGAGTTGACTACGATGAGACCTTCTCACTCGTAGCGATGCTTAAGTATGTCCGAATCATGTTAGCAATCGCCGCATTTTATGATTATGAAATATGGCAGATGGATGTGAAAACTGCACTTCTGAATGGATTTCTGGAAGAAGAGTTGTATATGATGCAACCGGAAGGTTTTGTTGATCCTAAGGGAGCTAACAAAGTGTGCAAGCTCCAACGATCAATCTATGGTCTGGTGCAAGCCTCTCGGAGTTGGAATAAACGCTTTGATAGTGTGATCAAAGCATATGGTTTTATACAGACTTTTGGAGAAGCCTGTATTTACAATAAAGTGAGTGGGAGCTCTATAGCATTTCTAATATTATATGTGGACGACATATTGTTGATTGGAAATGATATAGAATTTCTGGATAGCATAAAAGGATACTTGAATAAAAGTTTTTCAATGAAGGACCTCGGTGAAGCTGCTTACATATTGGGCATCAAGATCTATAGAGATAGATCAAAACGCTTGATTGGACTTTCACAATGCACATACCTTGATAAAGTCTTGAAAAAGTTCAATATGGATCAGGCAAAGAAAGGGTTCTTGCCTGTATTACAAGGTGTAAGATTGAGTCAGACTCAATGCCCGACCACTGCAGAAGATAGAGAGAAAATGAAAGGAGTTCCCTATGCTTCAGCAATAGGCTCTATCATGTATGCAATGCTGTGTACCAGACCTGATGTGTGCCTTGCTATTAGCTTAGCAGGGAGGTACCAAAGTAATCCAGGAGTGGATCACTGGACAGCGGTCAAGAATATCCTGAAATACCTGAAAAGGACTAAGGATATGTTTCTCGTTTATGGAGGTGACAAAGAGCTTGTCGTAAAGGGTTACGTCGATGCAAGCTTTGACAATGATCCGGACGATTCTAAATCGCAAACCGGATACGTATTTTTATTAAACGGTGGAGCTGCAAGTTGGTGCAGTTCTAAACAAAGCATCGTGGCGGGATCTACATGTGAAGCGGAGTACATAGCTGCTTCGGAAGCAGAAAATGAAGGAGTCTGGATGAAGGATTTCATTTCCGATCTAGGTGTTATACCTAGTGCATCGGGACCAATGAAGATCTTCTGTGACAATACTGGTGCAATTGCCTTGGCAAAGGAATCCAGATTTCACAAGAGGACCAAACACATCAAGAGACGCTTCAGTTCCATTCGGGACCAAGTCCAAGTGGGAGACATAGAGATTTGCAAGATACATACGGATCTGAATGTTGCAGACCCGTTGACTAAGCCTCTCTCACGAGCAAAACATGATCAGCACCAAGACTCCATGGGTGTTAGAATCATTACTGTGTAATCTAGATTATTGACTCTAGTGCAAGTGGGAGACTGAAGGAAATATGCCCTAGAGGCAATAATAAAGTTATTATTTATTTCCTTATATCATGATAAATGTTTATTATTCATGCTAGAATTGTATTAACCGGAAACATAATACATGTGTGAATACATAGACAAACAGAGTGTCACTAGTATGCCTCTACTTGACTAGCTCGTTAATCGAAGATGGTTATGTTTCCTAACCATAGACATGAGTTGTCATTTGATTAACGGGATCACATCATTAGGAGAATGATGTGATTGACTTGACCCATTCCGTTAGCTTAGCACTTGATCGTTTAGTATGTTGCTATTGCTTTCTTCATGACTTATACAAAGTTCCTGCAACTATGAGATTATGCAACTCCCGTTTACCGGAGGAACACTTTGTGTGCTACCAAACGTCACAACGTAACTGGGTGATTATAAAGGTACTCTACAGGTGTCTCCAAAAGTATATGTTGAGTTGGCATAATTCGAGATTAGGTTTTGTCACTCCGATTGTCGGAGAGGTATCTCTGGGCCTTCTCGGTAATACTCATCACCTAAGCCATGCAAGCATTGTAACTAATGAGTTAGTTATGAAATGATGTATTACGAAACGAGTAAAGAGACTTTCCGGTAACGAGATTGAACTAGGTATTGGATACCAACGATCGAATCTCGGGCAAGTAACATACCGATGACAAAGGGAACAACGTATGTTGTTATGCGGTTTGACCGATAAAGATCTTCGTAGAAAATGTAGGAACCAATATGAACATCCAGGTTCCACTATTGGTTATTGACCGAGAATAGTTCTAGGTCATGTCTACATAGTTCTCGAACCCGTAGGGTCCGCACGCTTAACGTTACGATGACAGTTTTATGAGTTTTGATGTACCGAAGTTTGTTCGGAGTCCTGGATGTGATCACGGACATGACGAGGAGTCTCGAAATGGTCGAGACATAAAGATTGATATATTGGAAGCCTATGTTTGGACTTCGGAATAGCTCCGGGTGAAGTTGGGATTTTATCGGAACACCGGGGGGTTACCGGAACCCTCCCGGGGGTTAATGGGCCTTAGTGGGCCATGAGGGAGAAGAGGAGGGCCGGCCAGGGCAGGCCGCGCGCCCCCTCCCCCCTAGTCCGAATAGGACAAGGAAGGGGGGGGGGCGGCGCCCCCCTTTCCTCTTTCCCTCCCCCCAAGTCCTAATCCAACTAGGAAAAGGGGGGGAGTCCTACTCCCGGTGGGAGTAGGACTCCTCCGGCGCGCCTCCTCCTAGGGCCGGCCGCACCCCCCCTTTGCTCCTTTATATACAGGGGCAGGGGGCACCCTAGGACACACAAGTTGATCTACGGATCGTTCCTTAGCCGTGTGCGGTGCCCCCCTCCACCATATTCCACCTCGGTCATATCGTCGCGGAGTTTAGGCGAAGCCCTGCGCCGGTAGAGCATCATCATCGTCACCACGCCGTCGTGTTGACGGAACTCATCCCCGACACCCTGCTGGATCGGAGTCCGGGGATCGTCATCGAGCTGAACGTGTGCTGAACATGGAGGTGCCGTACGTTCGGTACTTGGATCGGTCGGATCGTGAAGACGTACGACTACATCAACCGCGTTGTCATAACGCTTCCGCTTTTGGTTTACAAGGGTACGTGGACACACTCTCCCCTCTCGTTGCTATGCATCACCATGATCTTGCGTGTGCGTAGGAATTTTTTTGAAATTACTACGTTTCCCTACACCCCAAGCTTAGGCTCTTGCCACCCTTTATTCCATAGTCCATAAAAGCTTTACCCAAAACTTGAAAACTTCACAACACAAAACTCAACAGGAAATCTTATAAGCTCCGTTAGTGAAAGAAAACAAAACCACCACATAATGTACTACAATGAACTCATTCTTTATTTATTTTGGTGTTAAACCTACTGTATTCCAACTTCCTTATGGTTTATAAACTAATTTACTAGCCATAGATGCATTGAAATAAGCAAACAATACACGAAAAACAGAATCTGTCAAAAACAGAACAGTCTGTAGCAATCTGTAACTAACCCAAACTTATGGAACTTTAAAACTCCTACCAAAATAGGACGTACTGTAAAATTTGTTTATTGATCAGCAGCAAAAAGAATCAATGCAAAATCACATTTCTGTGATTTATTGAATTTTTTCTTGCGAGCGCAAAGTTTCTGTTTTTCAGCAGAATCAAATCAACTATCATCATAGCTTATCCTATAGGTTCTACTTGGCACAACCACTAAATAAAACATGAAAACACATCTAAACAGAAAGTAGATGCAAAAATTATTACTAAACAGGAGCAAAAACAAAGAACATAAAGAAAATTGGGTTGCCTCCCAACTAGCGCTATCGTTTAACGCCCCTAGCTAGGCATAAAAGCGAAGATAGATCTAACGAGTGCCATCTTTGGCACTAAATTCTTCAATAGAGAAATTATAATCTTTAGGGGTTTCTCCCTTTTTTGCAATGATTAAACCTTTGGGCAAAAATTCAAGAAATTCGTTCGCAGCAAAAGGTTCCTTAATGATAGAAAGACAATTGGGATGAACATTTATGGATTTGAGATCCGCATCTCTCTTACTAGAAGTTTCACCCTTATTTTTAGGAACATAAATAACTTGGCGGTTTTTGTAGGGGGGTTTGGAGTGTTTTTCATGGAAGAAAAAGCCGTACCTAAGTTGGTATTATATCCTCAAGTTTACCAATTCTAGCAGAATCAAGATCTATTTTTTCATTGAATATAGGTTCTTTCTCTTTAAGATTTTTCAAAGTAACTCCAACCCTAGATTCATATTGAGTGATGATATTATGGATCTTTTTATCCAAATTTTCAACCAACTCAACAGTGGCAATTTTATTTTCAATAATATCAAGTCGTTGCATAACGTGTTCTAAGGTTAAAACAGTTCCATTAACCAAAAGAGGTGGTGGACCAAACAAATCTAACATAGCATTATAAGCATCAAACGTATCACTACTCAAGAAATCACCTCCCGCGATAGTATCAAGAACACATCTATTCCAAGGAGTGATGCCTACATAAAAATTGCGGAGAAGAACGGAAGTAGAAAGCTTCCTAGTAGATCTATTTTGAGCATTGCAAATTCTATGCCAAGCATCTTTGAAATTTTCTCCCTCCCTTTGTTTAAAATTGAGGATTTCATGTTCGGGAGTAATAATCAGGATAGGAAGACTAGCCATAAAAACGAGGTAAACGAACTAACACACGAGCAAACGGAAAAAAGGCAAGCAAAAAGAGAGGAGGAGATTGGGAAAGAGAGGGCGAATAAAACGGCAAGGGTGAAGTGGGGGAGAGGAAAACGAGAGGCAAATAGCAAATAATGTAAATGCGAGGGAGATGGGTTTGTGATGGGTACTTGGTATGTCTTGACTTGAGCGAAGACCTCCCCAGCAAAGGCACCAGAAATCCTTCTTGCTACGTCTTGAGCTTGCGTTGGTTTTCCCCGAAGAGGAGAGGGTGATGCAGCAAGTGTAGCGTAAGTATTTCCCTCAGTTTTGAGAACCAAGGTATCAATCCAGTAGGAGGCTCCTCAAAAGTCCCACGCACCTACACAAACAAACTGAGAACTCGCAACTAACACAATAAAGGGGTTGTCAATCCCTTCACGACCACTTGCGAAAGTGAGATCTGATAGAGATAGTATGATAAGATAAATATATTTTTGGTATTTTATAATATAGATGCAAAAAGTAAAGATGCAAATAAAAGTGGATTGAAAGCAAATATGATAAGAGTAGACCCGGGGGCCATAGGTTTCACTAGAGGCTTCTCTCAAGATAACATAAGTATTACGGTGGGTGAACAAATTACTGTCGAGCAATTGATAGAAAAGCGCATAGTTATGACATTATCTAGGCATGATCATGTATATAGGCATCACGCCCATAACAAGTAGACCGACTCCTGCCTGCATCTACTACTATTACTCCACACATCGACCGACTCCTGCCTGCATCTAGAGTATTAAGTTCATAAGAACAGAGTAACGCATTAAGCAAGATGACATGATGTAGCGGGATAAACTCATGCAATATGATATAAACCCCATCTTGTTACACTCGATGGCAACAATACAACACGTGTCTTGCAACCCTTTCTGTCACTGGGTAAGAACACCGCAAGATTGAACCCAAAGCTAAGCACTTCTCCCATGGCAAGAAAGATCAATCTAGTAAGCCAAACCAAACTGATAATTCGAAGAGACTTGCAAAGATAACTCAATCATACATAAAAGAATTCAGAGAAGATTCAATTAATATCCATAGATAAATCTGATCATAAACCCACAATTCATCGGATCTCGACAAACACACCGCAAAAAGAGATTACATCGAATAGATCTCCACAAGAGAGGGGGAGAACATTGTATTGAGATCCAAAAAGAGAGAAGAAGCCATCTAGCTAATAACTATGGACTTGTAGGTCTGCGGTAAACTACTCATAACTCATTTGAGGGGCAAGGATGTTGATGTAGAAGCCCTCCGTGATCGATTCCCCCTCTGGCAGAGTGCCGGCGAAGGCTCCAAGATGGGATCTCGCGGATACATAAGGTTACGGCGGTGGAAATTGTGTTTCGTGGTGGCCCTGGATGTTTTCGGGGTACGTAGGTATATATAGGAGGAAGAAGTACGTCGATGGTTGCCCGAGGGGCCCACGAGACAGGGGGCTCTAAGGGGGGGCGCGGCCCCCTATCTCGTGGGGCCCTCGGGAGCTTCTTGACTTGCACACCAAGCTCTCCGGATCATGTTCGTTCCAAAAATCACGCTCCCGAAGGTTTCATTCCGTTTGGACTCCGTTTGATATTCCTTTTCTTCGTAATACTGAAATAGGCAAAAAAAAACAGCAATACGGGCTGGGCCTCCGGTTAGTAGGTTAGTCCCAAATATGATATAAATGTGTAAAATAAAGCCCATAAACATCCAAAAGGGGTAATATAATAGCATGGAACAATAAAAAATTATAGATACGTTGGAGACATATCAACGGGCTGGGCCTCCGGTTAGTAGGTTATTCCCAAAAATGATAATAATGTATAAAATAAAGCCCATAAACATCCAAAACAGGTAATATAATAGCATGGAACAATGAAAAATTATAGATACGTTGGAGACGTATCACATATCATCAGCATCATCATATGAACAAATCATATGAATATGAAAAGAAAAAACCATTTGAACAGAAAAATTCATATTAACAGAAAAATCATATGAACAAATGAACAGAGGGTCCGGAAGCTGGACCGTAGCGCGGGGCGGCGCGCTGAAGGCGACGGGGTCGGGGCAGGGGCAGCATGCGCGGCAACGACGATGGCGTCGGGGAAGGGGCGGTGTGGCGACGACGTCGGGGGCAGACGGCGGGGCCGAGCTTCGGCGACGAGGACGATGGTGGGGCCGAGCCTCCACGACGACGTGCATGGGTGACAGCGACGGCGGGGGCGGCGGGCGGTGTCGGGGCAGCCTGGCGGCATCGAGGAGGTTGCGGCCATCGGGGGGGGGGGAGGGGGACTGCGATGAAAACTGAAACTTTTCACAAGTCTTGCTTGTGTACACTAAGCATTGGTCCCAGTTCATGGCACCAACTAGGACCAATGCCCCCCTTTAGTCTCGGTTGGTGCCACCAACCGGGACCAAAGGTCTCTATTCAGCAGCCCAAAGGGCGGGAAGCAGGGACCTTTGGTCCTGGTTGGTGGGGGGGCATTGGTCCCGGTTGGTACCACGAACCGGTACCAATGCACCCCTTTAGTCCCGGTTGGTGCCACCTGTTGAGGAACGCGGTAATTTCAAAAAAAAAATCCTATGATCATGCAAGATCTATCTAGGTGATGCATATAAATGAGAGGGGAGAGTGTGTCCACGTACCTTTGCAGACCTAAAGCGGAAGCGTTTCAATAACGCGGTTGATGTAGTCGAACTTCTTCGTGATCCAACCGATCAAGTACCGAACGTACGACACCTCCACGTTCAGCACACGTTCAGCTCGATGACGTCCCTCATGCTCTTGATCCAGTTGAGGACGAGGGCAAGTTCCTTAGCAGGACAGCATGGCGACGGTGATGATGATGCTACCGGCGCAGGCCTTCGCTTAAGCACTACGTTGGTATGATCGAGGTGTGTAACTGTGGTGCGGGCCACCGCACACGGTTAAGAGAAACGTGTGTGTCCTAGGGTGCCCCCTGCCCCCGTATATAAAGGAGGCAAGGCGAAGGCCGGCCGGCCCCTGTAGGCACGCCTGGGAGAGGGGAGTCCTACTAGGACTCCAAGTCCTAGTAGGAGTCCACCTCCCGGGAGAGGAGGAAGGAAGGAGAGGGAGAGAGAGTAGGAAAGGTGGGCGCCGCCTGTCGTGGTTCTAAGTCTGACAGTAGAATGGGGGGTAGGGATGGAGAGGCAAGATCCTAGCTATGGAGTAGTTGTACACACGAGTGTTTAGCGAGTTCAGGCCCTTCTCGGAGGAAGTAATAGCCCTATATCTCGGAGCCCGGAGGCGGTCGACTGGTTTCTGTGTATATGAGTTACAGGGGTGCGAACCCTTTACACTGAGGAGGGGCTGGCTTATATAGAGTTCGCCAGACCCCTCCGGCCCTCAGTTATGCAGGGTTTAAGGTACATTAAGACAGGGGGTTACTGTCAACGCCCTCATAAACTACCATGAAGGCTATTAAAGCTACTTAATGACAGACCGTTGCCTGCTGAGTGACTTTAGGTCTCCTGGCCGTCGAGTGGTTAGCTTCATGGTCGAGCGACTATCTTCATGGTCGAGTGGCTATCTTCATCGTCGAGTGTCCTTGAGTTCGTCGAGTGAAGTCCCTCTTGGTCGACTGGAAGGTAGCTTCTTCTAAGGATGTCCTTGGGTAGGGTATCCTAGATAGGTTCATGAACCTACCCTAGGTACATGACTTCATCATTTGCCCCCGAATGGATCGAGGTTCGAGTGAGGAAGGGGTTGATAATTTTCTCCGACCTGTTCTCCGTGCTCTGATTAAGTCGTATCCTGGATCGGCAATTTTTCTTTTTTGGCGTCGGCATTAACTTTTCTTTTAGTCGCCTTGATCCATTCTTTTCTTCTATCGAGTGAACTTTTGGACTTAGTGAACTTCCGAGAGACGAATCGCAGGAAATCTACCGTCTGACAGATTGATCTGCCGTTAGCGGATTTTGTGGGATCCGAATTTTGGGAAGCGCGTGAAGCGGGGCGGACCGCGGTACTCGGACGGGATAAGGCGTGGACGCCTTGATTTCCGTGCCGCCTTTTTCACCACGTATCACGCGTGCGCGACTGTTTTGGGATGTGACAGGACCGCCCGGGCCTTCTTGTCAGTCACTCGGAAGCGTCCTTATAAAAAGCGCCGGGCGAGGGTTTTTGAACAGTGCCTTCTCATTCTCCTCTCTGCCCTCTTTGCCTCCGCCCGCTGTGCCTGCTCTCACCTCCGCCTATCTCCTCCTCGTGCGCTTCGCCGGCGACAATGGTGAAGGAGAAGACGGCTGCCTTGGAGCGCGCGAAGAAGGCAACGGCGACGGGGAAAGCGAAGGGGAGAGCGTCCAGTCGGGGCGGATCTTCGTCAAGGTCCCGCCTGCCAAAAGGCTGGGAACAAGGGGATTGGATCCGCTCGACCATCACCGAGAAGGATCTCAATGACCTGGCCAACGAGGGTCTGATCCCCCACGGGTCAGCAAGGCTTCCGGGGTCCGAGTGGCAACCACAGCCGCAGGAGGGTGAGTGCGTTCTCCTAGCCACTCACATAGACCGTGGATTTTCTCCGCCGTCGAGTATTTTCTTCCGAGGGTTTCTGAACTTTTTTGGGGCGCAACTCCACCATTTCACTCCCAATTCCATCGCCCATCTTGCTGCTTTCGTGTCCATGTGCGAGAACTTCCTGCGTTGTCGACCGCACTGGGGTCTCTTCAAGCACATATTCACCTGTCGCTCACAGACGGTGAAAAAGGCGAGTCCGGACGATGAGAGGACTAAGGTTATTCAGATGTGCGGGGGTCTTGGGATTCAGATGAGGAATAAGAGCACTTTCCCGGCCATGACCCTTCCTGAGTCGGTCAGAGGGTGGCAGTCGACTTGGTTCTACTGCCAAGACGAGTCGACGCCGGGGCAGTCGACTGGTCTCCCTCCGTTCTCCATGGACCGAGTGGACAAACCCTCTTCTCTGAAGGTGCTTCCTGAGGAGAAAGCTCAAGTAAAAATGTTGACGGAGCGCGTAGTCCAACTCGTTCGGGACTGAGTGACGGGTATGGATCTTCCGGAAGTCTTCCTTAGGCGGCGCATCCAACCGCTTCAGTACCGAGGCCACCCGATGTGGCTGTATTGCAGTACCAAAGACACCACTCGGGTCCATCCAGAAGCGGTCGACGATGCCACGATGGGGAGGTGGGTGGCCGCAATCACAGGGAACAAGGACAACCCTCGAGGGGCTAGGAGGATCCCGCCACTCGACTGTACCTATACGCCGGACACGGTATGACCACTTATCTCCAATTGTAATCTTGCTTTATCCATTCTGCTTCGCCGTGAATTGGTCGATTGATCCTTATTTTGCTTTGTTGTCTGACAGGCCACCATTGAGTTATACTCGATGCCCAATGGAGCGCAGACACCGACTGAGGAGGAGGAAGGAAGTGGGGGCGAAATCCCGGAGGAGTGGGATTCGGATGCTGACGACGATGATGAGGGTGATGACTTTGGCGAGGAGGAAGAGGAGGAGGAGGAGGAGGAAGTTGCACCTCCTCGCTCGGAAAGACACTCGAAGCTTGCCCATGATCCCGCGGCCGAGCGTGGTAAGGGGGTCGCAATCGGCACGCAGTCGTCCAAGCGCCCTTGGACTACTTCTCCGATGCCAACTGAGAAAGCTCCGAAACAATCTCGAGTGGCGCCATCAAAGTCGACGAAGGTCCTGCCGTAGATGAAGATGGTGATCCCCACTATCTCAGGGTAATGGTGTAGCTTGAGTTTGTCTGTTCCACATGAACTTATTCTTGGTCGACTCATGAGCTAATCGACTAACTTTTGGAACTGCAGTGCTGCTACTTCTGATACCTCGGGTAGAACTGAAGATCAGGAGATGGAGGATGCTGTTACTTCGAAACCTGGTATGACTCTTGTAGTTTCGTCTTCGGTCGATTTGCTTCTTGTCTCTAATTTTGATTCTTTCTCTGTAGCTTCATCTAACATCGTTATCGACCTTCCTGACGATGACGACGAGGAACCACCGAGGCAGATAAGGAACAAGAAAGCATCTGCTGGCAAGGCGGCCCAGGACGTGCCGGCACCCGAGACATTGGTCGTGGAGGGAGACAACGTCACTCGGCCTACCGTAACTTTTGTGGTGCCGTTGACGAGTGCTCGTCCTTCATCGTCGAGTGCTGCTCAACCCTCACTTTTCACAACCTACCACGTCCCAGAAGACCAAGCTAGTGCTGCTAAAGAAGCAATACGTCAAGCGGGGGTCATGATGGAGCAAGTGAAGGCAATTCGAGAAGCCAGCCAGGCAGCCTATGATGCCAGTTCAGCTCTTCAAAGTAATGTTCAGGTCAGTCGGTCACTGCCTGTTCTGTTAGGATATGATATCTGAGAAACTCTTCTTTCTGAAATTCTTAGAGTTTGTCCTACACCCACTGGGTGTGTCAATTGAAATTCCGGGTTAGTGGGGGCACGCTGAGTGCACCCACTGGGTGTAGTCCCCAAGGCTATGGTGGACTGCTGGTAGTCGACCATAGTCTTTATGTCTTAAGTTTTTTCCTTACTCGACTGGGTCGAATAGATTCATAGACCGGTGGGGGCACGCTGACTGCACCCACTGGGTGTAGTCCCCGAGACTGTGGTCGACTGCTGGCAGTAGACTATAGTCTGAAGAACACCTCCCGTTCTTTTTTCTTTTTTTTGTTGGTCGACTGGTCGACTCTAACTGATAAAACTAGTGGGGGCACGCTGAGTGCACCCACTGGGTGTAGTCCCCGAGACTATGGTCGAATGTTTGTGTTCGGCCATAGTCTTAGAAACGCTATAATTGTTCCTTAGTCACTCGGAAGCGAATTGTCTTTAATGTTTGTCGACTGAACCTTCGCAGAAATCTTGTGATCTTGTTTCTCGCTATGCCGAATTGGAGAGCAAGTTTATCCAGCTTGAGCTTGACCAAAAGCTTGTCCAAGAAAACTTCACGAAGGCGAAGGAGGAGGCAAAAGGTATGTTCGGTGAGAATCTTGACGACTGTCCTTGCTTTTTGCCTGCCTCCGACTCTGATCTTATTGTGATTTTCGCAGAAAAACTGAGGGATGCTCTGAAGAAGAAAGACCTTGACTTGGCTGAGTTGCAGAAAACGGCTTTAGAGAAGACCAAGATCGCAGATGAAAAGCTGGCTTCAGTCACCAAGCTTGAAGAAGAAAACACCAATCTGAAGGCTGCTCTTGATGCTGCCAACAAGGAGGTCAGTCGACTGAAAAGTGACAAGGTTGCCCTGAATGACAAGGCAAGTGAGTTGGAGGGAAAGAAGAACGATCTGGAGGCTTATCTGGGTGGACTCGCCAAGAAGCTATTCCTTATGCTTGAAGGTAATCTTTTGTAACAAACAGACGTTTTAACTGTGATCTCCGACTGTTGTCTTGACTCGGTGGTTGTGCTTGCAGAATTTTGCCAGAACTTTGAAGAGGAGACTGGCCGACTGGAAATAAACCTGGATCCCATCAACTCTCCCGTGAAAGATGAAGTCGCCATGAATGTGCTCCGACTTGAATCTCCCGTTGCTGCTGTCGTCGACTATCTTGCAAGGCTGAAGGTCGCAACTTCTCGCATCGACACAACACTCTGGCCAAGAGAGACGCTCCAGAACGACCTCGAGTCTCTGATGACTCGACTGAACGAGGTCCCAAGTCGAGTGCAGGAGTGGAAGAAGCCTTCTGCCAGGTGTGGCGCGGATGTTGCTCTGTCTCTGGTCCGCGTTCACTGCAAGGATGCACGAGAGGACAAGCTGGTGGCCCTTAGGGTAGCTAACACCAAGAAGCATGATTTCCGATCTTTCATGGAGACCTTCATCGCCGCTGCCACTCGGATTGCAGATGGGATCGACCTTGATGAGTTCGTTGCACCTTCCAGCCCTCCAGAGGAGGGGTAAAAAACTTCTAAGCTTGATACTTTAAATTTGCCTCGGTATGCCGAGTGAGTTTTGTAACCGACAAACCTTAACAGGCTTAGCGCCTGAGCACTTTCGGTTCCGTTAGGTGTTATCAAACTTGGATTTGTCGTTGAATATGTTTGCATTTGGTTTGAGGTGTCTTTTGCAGGCCAAAGCGAGGCGCTTATTGCAATCGACTTGTTCCCCGATACACTTAGGCAAGTGCTGGACTGCAGCTAAGCCCCCGAGTGGGAGGTTTGCTCTCCACTCGGTAGGATTTTCAAAAACTTAGGCGAGCACTGGGCTGCAGCTAAGCCCCCGAGTGGGAGGTTTGCTCTCCACTCGGTAGGATTTTCAAAAACTTAGGCGAGCACTGGGCTGCAGCTAAGCCCCTGAGTGGGAGGTTTGCTCTCCACTCGGTAGGATTTTCAAAAACTTAGGCGAGCACTGGGCTGCAGCTAAGCCCCCGAGTGGGAGGTCTGCTCTCCACTTGGTAGGATTTTCAAAAACTTAGGCGAGCACTGGGCTGCAGCTAAGCCCCCGAGTGGGAGGTTTGCTCTCCACTCGGTAGGATTTTCAAGGGGTACCTCTAGAGAAGGAGGTAGCAGTCGACCTGCACCTCGTCCTCTTTGCAGAGCGTACGTTGTATTTGTGGCGTAGCTCGGAAGGAGAGGGTAGCAGTCGACCTGCACCTCGTCCTCCTCGCAGAACGCATGTTGTATTTGTACTTAGGCGAGCGCAATGCTGCAGCTAAGCCTCCGAGTGGAAGGCTGGCTTGCCACTCGGTAGGATTTTGTTTAACTTAGGTGAGTACTTGTACTGCAGCTAAGTCTCCGAGTGGAAGGCTGGCTTGCCACTTGGTAGGATTTTGTTTAACTTAGGCAAGTACTTGTACTGCAGCTAAGCCTCTGAGTGGAAGGCTGGCTTACCACTCTGTAGGATTTCCAAAAACTTAGGCGAGTACTTGGACTGCAGCTAAGCCTTCGAGTGGAAGGCTGGCTTACCACTCGGTAGGATTTTGTTTAACTTAGGCGAAACGGATTTCGCAGCTAAGCCTTCGAGTGGGAGGCTGGCTCACCACTCGGTTAGGATTTTTTTACAGACTTAAGCGAATCAGATTCGCGGCCAAGCCACCCACTGGGGGATTGTTTTATATGGACAAATGTAATAACAATTACTGGGAAAACTATAAAGCTCTTGTCTTTGATAAATAAACTACAGGAGTACTTTTATTACAACTCATCTGAGTGAATACTTAAGTGTAAAAGGGGCGGAGGAGCTCCGCGTTCCATGCTCGGGGCTCGTCGATCTGATGCTCGACATTGTAAAGACGATATGCTCCATTGTGGAGAACCTTGGTCCGATGAAGGGTCCTTCCCAAGAAGGAGCAAGCTTGTGTGGTTTCTGCTGATCCACTAGGAGGACCAAATGTCCTTCCTGGAAGGCTCGACTCTTCACGTTTTTGGCGTGGTAGCGACGCAAGTCTTGTTGATAAATGGTCGATCGGATCAGAGCCATCTCTCTTTCTCCCTCTAAAAGGTCGACTGCATCCTGCCGTGCTTGTTCTGCTTCAGCTTCGGTGTAGAGCTCGACCCGAGGAGCATTGTGGAGAAGGTCACTCGGCAAAACTGCTTCAGCTTCGTAGACCAAGAAGAACGGAGTTCTTCCAGTCGACCGGTTGGGTGTGGTCCTTAACCCCCAAAGCACCGAGGGAAGTTCGTCGACCCATGCACCAGCCGCGTGCTTGAGATCATGCATCAAACAGGGTTTCAACCCTTTGAGAATCAAGCCGTTGGCTCGTTCTTCCCGTCCATTCGACTGCGGATGTGCGACTGAAGTATAGTCGACTCGTGTGCCTTGAGATGAGCAGAAAGCTCTGAATTCTTCAGAATCGAAGTTTTACCCGTTGTCGGTGATGATGTTGTGCGGGACTCCATATCTGAATATCAATTTTCTGATAAAGCTGATAGCAGTACCGGCATCGAGGTTCTTGATGGGTTTGGCCTCAATCCACTTGGTAAACTTGTCGACTGCTACCAGCACATGGGTGAAACCGCTTCTGCCTGTTCTCAAAGGGCCGACCATATCCAAACCCCATACTGCAAAGGGCCAGACAAGTGGTATGGTCTTTAAGGCTGAGGCGGGCTTGTGTGACATATTGGAGTAAAATTGACATCCCTCACACTTGTCGACTATCTCCTTTGCCATTTCATTCGCTCTGGGCCAATAAAAACCAGCTCGGTATGCTTTAGCCATGATGGTCCGAGAAGACGCATGATGGCCACAGGTCCCCGGGTGGATGTCGTTGAGAATCAGTCGACCTTCCTCCGGTGTTATGCATTTCTGGCTGACTCCAGTCGCACTTTCTCTGTATAACTGACCCCTCATGACGATGAAGGCTGTGGATCGGCGGACGATCTCCCGAGCCTCTTCTTCATTCTCGGGGAGTTCTTTTCTCAAAATATAGGTGATATAGGGCACTGTCCAATTGGAAGTGATGACCAAAACCTCCATGATCAAGTCGACCACAGCTGGGACCGCGACTTCAGTCGGATCTGTGGCGCTTTTGGGCTGCGGGACTTCTTCAGTGAAAGGATCTTCTTGGACCGACGGTGTGTGAACATGCTCCAAAAACACACCACTCGGAATGGCTTCCCTCTTGGAACCTATCTTCGCCAAGTCGTCGGCTGCTTGATTTTTCAGTCGAGGAACGTGATGGAGCTCTAACCCTTCAAATTTCTTTTCGAGCTTCCTCACTGCATTGCAGTATCCAGTCATGGCTAGGCTTCTAACGTCCCACTCCTTCATCACCTGATTGACCACCAAATCTGAGTCGCCATAAACCATAAGGCGACGGACGCCGAGTGAAATGGCCATGCGCAACCCATACAAAAGTGCTTCATATTCTGCTTCATTGTTGGAGGAATCAAAGTGGATCTGGAGCACATATCTGAGCTTATCTCCTCAGGGAGAAACCAAAACTACCCCAGCACCAGAACCATTTAACATCTTAGAGCCATCAAAGAACATGGTCCAATGCTCCGAGTGAACTTGAGTCGGCTGCTGCTGTTCAATCCACTCGGCAAGGAAATCTGCTATGGCCTGGGACTTAATGGCTTTCTTTGCCTCAAATTTGATATCAAGGGGAAGGAGTTCAATCGCCCATTTAGCCACTCGACCAGTTGCATCTCTGTTGTGCAGAATCTCTGACAATGGTGCGTCGCTGACGACTGTAATGTCATGATCAGAGAAATAATGAGCAACCTTCTTCATGGTCATGTAGATCCCATATACGAGCTTCTGATAATGAGGATATCTTTGCTTTGATGGGGTCAAAACTTCAGAGAGATAATACACTGGGCGCTGAACTTTGAAGGTTTTACCTTCCTCTTCCCGCTCGACCGTAAGTACTGTACTGACGACTTGTCCTGTGGCTGCAATGTAAAGCAATAGAGGCTCTTTGCTGATTGGAGCAGCAAGCACCGGCTAGGTGGAGAGCAGAGCTTTTAGCTCGGCAAACGCTGCATCAGCTTCTGGAGTCCACTCAAACTTGTCTGCCTTCTTCATCAGTCGGTAAAGAGGCAACGCCTTTTCACCGAGGCGAGAGATAAATCGACTTAATGCGGCCAAGCATCCAGTAAGCTTCTGGACATCGTACACACGCACAGGGCGTTGCATTCGGAGTATGGTGCTAACTTTTTCTGGGTTAGCATCGATTCCTCGCTCTGAAACGAGAAAACCAAGTAACTTTCCGCCAGGCACTCCGAATGTGCACTTTGATGGATTGAGCTTGATATCATATCTCCTGAGATTGGCAAATATTTCAGCTAGGTCAGTCAACAGGTCGGAACCCTTTCGTGACTTGACCATGATATCATCCATGTACGCTTCCACATTCCGACTGATTTAAGTGAGTAAACACTTTTGAATCATTCTCATGAACGTGGCTCCGGCATTCTTGAGGCCGAATGGCATGGTGATATAGCAGAAGCACCCGAATGGAGTGATGAAAGCTGTTTTGATTTCGTCAGGTCCATACAGATGGATCTGATGATACCCAGAATAGGCGTCTAAAAAAGACAATCTCTCGCACCCCGCAGTCGAGTCGACAATTTGGTCGATGCGAGGGAGAGGAAAATGATCTTTTGGGCAGGCCCGATTGATATGTTTAAAATCAATGCACATGCGGAGTGAGTTGTCTTTCTTGGGAACCATGACGACATTGGCGAGCCACTCGGAGTGGTATATCTCTCGGATAAACTCTGCTGCAAGGAGTCGAGCCACCTCCTCGCCAATGGCTTTTTTCTTCTGAACGGCGGACCGTCAAAGATGTTCCTTAACAGGTTTCGCTTTTGAGTCGACTCTAAGGCGATGCTCAGCCAGTCCCCTGGGAACACCCGGCATGTCAGCTGGCTTCCATGCAAAGATGTCCCAGTTCTCTCGGAGGAACTGGATGAGCGCTTCTTCCTATTTAGAGTCGAGTGTTGTGGAAATATGGGTCGGAGCTGTGTTGGTGTCAGTCGGGTGGATATGAACTGGCTTCGTCTCCCCTGACGACTGGAATGCTGACTCTGTGGCAGGCTTCTTGGCCCGCAGCAAATCACTCAGATCTGCATTTTTCTTGTATCCTTCCAGCTCTACCACTGTTATCTGGTCGTCTGCAATCTTCGAGCCTTTCTGGAAACACTCTTCTGCCTTCTTCCGACTGCCGGTGATAGTGATCACTCCTTTGGGGCCAGGCATCTTTAATTTGAGGTACACGTAACATGGTCGAGCCATGAAGCGGGCATAGGCTGGCCTTCCCAAAATAGCGTGGTAAGCACTCTGGAAATCCACGACTTCGAATGTCAGCTTCTCTTTGCGGAAATGCTTCGAGTCGCCGAACACTACATCCAAAGCGATTTGACCGAGTGACTCAACCTTCTTTCCAGGGATGACTCCGTGAAAACTCATGTTGCTGGAGCTGAGTTTGGACATCGGAATGCCCATTCCCTTGAGCGTCTCTGCATACAGTATATTCAACCCACTGTCGCCGTCCATCAATACCTTCGTCAGTCTAGTGCCTTCGATGACTGGGTCGACCACCAGCGCTTGCCTCCCAGGGGTGGCAATGTGAGTAGGGTGATCGGACTGGTCGAACATAATGGGAGTTTGCGACCATTTCAGATAGCTTGGTGTTGCCGGGGCGACCATATTCACCTCTCGGTTGATCACTTTCAGTCGACTTTTGCTCTCTACATCAGCAAAAATCATCAGGGTGGAATTGACATGAGGGTATTCTCCATCACTGTCCTCCTTGTCCTTGGCCTTGTCCGACTCCTTCTCCTTGTCCTTGGGCTATTTTCCTTGAAACTGCTGGATTAAGAGCCGGCATTGGCGAGTGGTATGTTTCGGGTAGATGAAGTTACCCTCTTTGTCTTTCTTCGTGTGGATGTGACACGGTAGATCCATCACGTCATTTCCTTCTTTATCCTTTACCTTCTTGGGGTTCCAAGATCCTTTGGGCTTCCCTTTGAATTTGCCCTGAGTCACGGCCAGAGCCTCTCCAGGAGCAGCTGGCTCGGCCTTCCGCTTCTGCTTCCGACTGGAGTTCCCTTTTTCTGATTGACTCGGCTTATACTTGCCACTCCGGAGCATGTCCTCTTCTTCACCGTTAGCGTATTTGGTGGCAATCTCCATCATCCGACTCAGGGTCATATCTCCGGTCCGACCAAACTTCAGGCTCAACTCTCTGTTCTTGACACCATCCTTGAAAGCGCAGACCGCTTAGTGGTCCGACACATTCTCCACGGTATGATGCAAAGTGATCCATCTCTGGATGTAATCTCTCAATGTTTCACTCGACTTTTGTACGCAGACTTGCAGCTCCGTCAATCCAGCCGGTCGCTTGCAAGTTCCCTCGAACGTCCTGACGAACACTCGGGAAAGATCTTCCCAGGTGTAAATGCTGCTAGGAGCTAACTGATTCAACCACGCTCTGGCCGAACCCTCTAGCATGAGTGGCAAATGCTTCATGGCCACCTCATCATTACCACCACCAATCTGTACCGCCACTCGGTAGTCTTACTTACTTACTCCAGTGGCAAATGCTTCGACTCCCCGGTGAACTTACTTACTCCAGTCGCCAACCTAAAGTTGGGGGGGTATCACTGCGGCTGTGATGGCTCTGCTAAAGCACTCAGGACCTGAAACATGGACTCGGCTGCTAGTGGGCAAATCTCTGTCATGGCCACCTCTATGAGCTCTGTTCCGGTCGACCAAACCTTGCACGATGATGGATCTCGCGTCAAAGCCTGGTTCTCTGGGATCGACCGGAGCTCTCCGCCCAACACTGAGCTGGCGCCTGTCATCTTGCTGTCGATGGGCATTAGACCCACTTCTCGGAGGAGGAGTGGGCATTCGACGCCTATCATCACGATCGAATCGGTCATCATAATGGTCTCGCCGGCCTTCACGCCCCACGCGCCTCGGAGGCGACCTTGGGCTGTGAGCCGACTGAACAGTATTCGCAGCGACGGATCGGCTGTGAATCCTGTTGCGCGACTGTGACACAGCTGAATTTTGATTTCCTGCCGCCCGGAGCAAATCCTTGATCTGCAACAAGCCTCTTCCAGCCTCTGACTGAGAGGGCTGAATTGACTCTGCTATGCGGGCTGCAGCTGCCAAATTCTGAATCGGGGTTCGGTATACCTGAGTTGGTTGCGGAAAGAGCTGACGTCGGCTGGAGTCGGGTACTCGCTGACGCGCACGCTCGTCGAGTGCTCGCTGGAGGTTCTCCAGTCGAGTGCGTTCAGCCAAGTTGGCCAAACGTGCTTCTTCCAAAGCACGAGCCTCAGGAGTTTCTCCTGCGATGGGAGTATGTAGAGCATCCATGTTCCGGCGGCGAAGTTCTTCTCTTTGCTGAGAAGTGAGCGGCTCGGGCTGATATTCTTCATGGCCCTGAGCGGGGTCGCCTCCATCGTCCATCCCGTTGATGCGAGGGAAGCCGGGAGGACTACGAGGCCCGTTGACCATCAGGACCCCCGCCGCTGGATCACTGCTGTCGCACTCGGATGCAGTCTCTACGGAGCCAGTCGACAGATCGAACATGCCGTAGAGAGATTCATCGGGCTCAATTGCCGCGACTTGGGTGGTGGCCGATTGGCGAGCCACCGCGTGTCTCACCCATCGCTGAAGTCTCGACCGACCAGAGCGCTTGCGCTGGCGGGAGACAGGAAGGGAGGACGGCACAGGAGTCGACCGGTAGGGGGTCGACGGCTGCCGTAGCAGGACGCCACGGACACACGCCCGAAAGTGCGTCGCCCCGCGGACGGGGAGTGCGTCGATGTCGAGTGGTGCCTCCTGGAGCCAAGCGGAGTCGTCGGCGACAAAAGCAAGCGCACCGAGACGGATCTCGCGGCCCTCGACCAGAGCTCCGCCAGAAACCATGATGAAGGCGATCGGACAAATTGCAACTTCTCCAAAAAGTCGCTAAGACACCTGCCCCACGGTGGGCGCCAACTGTCGTGGTTCTAAGTCTGACAGTAGAATGGGGGGTAGGGATGGAGAGGCAAGATCCTAGCTATGGAGTAGTTGTACACACAAGTGTTTAGCGAGTTCAGGCCCTTCTCGGAGCAAGTAATAGCCCTACGTCTCGGAGCCCGGAGGCGGTCGACTGGTTTCTGTGTATATGAGTTACAGGGGTGCGAACCCTTTACACTGAGGAGTGGGGTGGCTTATATAGAGTTCGCCAGACCCCTCCAGCCCTCAGTTATGCAGGGTTTAAGGTACATTAAGACAGGGGGTTACTGGTAACGCCCTCATAAACTACCATGAAGGCTATTAAAGCTACTTAATGACAGATCGTTGCCTGCTGAGTGACTTTAGGTCTCCTGGCCGTCGAGTGGTTAGCTTCATGGTCGAGCGACTATCTTCATGGTCGAGTGGCTATCTTCATCGTCGAGTGTCCTTGAGTTCGTCGAGTGAAGTCCCTCTTGGTCGACTGGAAGGTAGCTTCTTCTAAGGATGTCCTTGGGTAGGGTATCCTAGATAGGTTCATGACCCTACCCTAGGTACATGACTTCATCACCGCCCCCCCTTCCCTAGTCCAATTCGAACCCAAGGGGGAGGAGGCACGCGGCCTGCCTTGGCCGCCCCTCTCTCTCTCTCCACTAAGGCCCAATGTGGCCCATTAGTTCCCCATGGGTTTTCGGTAACCCCTCCGGCACTCCGGTTTTATCTGAAACTTTTCGGAACACTTCCGGTGTCCGAATATAGCCGTCCAATATATCAATATTTATATCTCGACCATTTCAAGACTCCTCGTCACGTTCGTGATCTCATCCGGGGCTCCAAACAAACTTCGGTCATCAAAAACACACAACTCATAATACATATCATCACCGAACGTTTAGCGTGCGGACCCTACGGGTTCGAGAACTATGTAGACATGACCGAAACACATCTATGGTCAATAACCAATAGCGGAACCTGGATGCTCATATTGGCTCCTACATATTTTACGATGATCTTTATCGGTCAAACCGCATAACAACATACGTTGTTCCCTTTGTCATCAGTATGCTACTTGCCCGAGATTTGACCGTCGGTATCATCATACCTAGTTCAATCTCGTTACCAGCAAGTCTCTTTACTCGTTCCGTAATACTTCATTCCGCAACTAACTCATTAGTCACATTGCTTGCAAGGCTTATAGTGATGAGCATTACCGAGAGGGCCCAGAGATAACTCTCCAAAACACGGAGTGACAAATCCTAATCTTGATCTATGCCAACCCAACAAACACCTTCGGAGACACCTGTAGAGCACCTTTGTAATCACCCATTTACGTTGTGACGTTTGGTAGCACACAAAGTGTTCCCCCGATATTCGGGAGTTGCATAATCTCATAGTCTGAGGAACGTGTATAAGTCATGAAGAAAACAGCAACAATGAAACTGTAATGATCATAATGCTAAGCTAACGAATGGGTCATGTCCATCACATCATTCTCCTAATGATGTGCTCCCGTTCATCAAATGACAACACATGTCTATGGTTAGGAGACATAACCATCTTTAATAAACCAGCTAGTCAAGTAGGGCATACTAGGGACACTTTGTTTTGTTTATGTATTCACACATGTACTAAGTTTCCGGTTAATACAATTCTAGCATGAATAATAAATTTTTCTCATGAAATAAGGAAATAAACAATAACTTTATTATTGCCTCTAGGGCATATTTTCTTCAGTCTCTCACTTGCACTAGAGTCAATAATCTAGAATACAAAGTAATGATTCTAACACCCATGGAGTTTTGGTGCTGATTATGTTTTGCTCGTGGAAGAGGTTTAGTCAACGGTTCTGCAACATTCAGATCCGTATGTATATTGCAAATGTCTATGTCCCCTCCGACACTTGATGACTGATGGAATTGAAGCTTCTCTTGATGTGCTTGGTTCTTTTGTGAAATCTGGATTTCTTTGCCAAGGCAATTACACCAATAATATCACAAAAGATTTTCATTGGGCCGATGAGATTACTGATGACTTCTTGGAAGAAGAAAAGATGGATGTGATGAAACTGCCGATTGTTTATGTTGCAGCGGACCAATTTCCAAGCTCCAACGCCTAGGGTAGATTAATCGACACATGTTGACTCCTCAAAATTTTAAACAGATCTCCTGGTTTGCTCTGATCTAGTGTTGGGGTTGTTAGCCTTCCATTATGTAACAAAATACTCTCGGTATAAACAATTAGAAACAATATTTTTTTTAACAAAAGGAATATTATTTATGTACTCATATACACATTGGCTCCGTACGCATCTGCACTTCACAGTTTGAAGGATAGAGATTTGACGGAAGCTGCATGTCTAGTACTAGAGCAAGCAAGTGGTCCGAGAGCTATTCATCCACCATGGAGGGCGGTCTAACCTATGGATTGGCGCATGTAGATTTATCTTACTTTTATTAATTTACCTCTGTATGATGATACTTTTGTTAGTTGTATGCATCTTCCAATGTAGAGTCTGGGAGTGAACTCTTGTGTATTTCTCGATCGGTCTCTCCTGCCATTTGATTAGCTTGTGAATATTTGCATCGACTGGATCGTTTCAGTTTGCAAATTTGTCTTTTTTGTTTGGTGTGGTATTTTGAGTTTGAGGAAATTGCACAAATACACCCTTATATCAGTATAAAGAAGACACAAATTATATCAGATCAGCCATTTGGACCCAATCTGACGACCGGGTCCCACTAGTCATAGGCATAAAGCAGGTAGAGCTCATTTGGTAAGCCCCGATGCCCAGACCTAGAAAAGGCGACGGCAGCGGTGGTGGAGCTGCGCACCGGCAGCGACGCTCTCTCCCCCGTGCTTGTTCCTGCTGCAGCCTCCTCTCCACCCGTTGCGATGCTCTATCCCCCGAGCTTGTTCCTGCTTCGGGCGTTGGAGGTGGCAGCCACCGGCACGGGCTGCCATCAGGGCCTTTCCCGGCTCCTGATCGGGCCGCCCCTCTTCCGTCCGTCCTCGGAGCTCCTGACCGGGCCGCCCCTCTCCCGCCCATCGGTGGCAAAGCAGTCGCCGCCGTGGCCGTACTTTGCAGGCGGAGCCGCGCGGAGGCCTGGGGGCGAGTCGGCGACATACTTGGCTCTGGGGCGGTTGGGCATCCAGCCATCGCCTCCAGGTCGCCCCCAGGTGCCGATTTCGGTCCATTATTCGACCCAATTTTATTCAAAAACAGTCCGATATCTGCGTGAATCGGCCTATATTCAACGCGTTTTGGCGTGTTTCGGCGTGAATTTTCGCATATAAATAAAAATTAATTAGTTCATCACATAGTTTGGCGTTTTTCGACGTGTTTTTGCATCCATAGTTCATCACAAAAAATCAATATAAATCAAATAGTTCAACAAATAGTTCAATACTCCCTCCATAAAGTAATATAAGAGCGTTTAGATCACTACTTTAGTTATCTAAACGCTCTTATATTAGTTTACAGAGGGAGTACAAATTATATAGTTCAACAAATAAAAACTTAAGTTTCATCACACGTCATTCCCTGGGTCGCCCCGGTCTCGCCCTTGAGCCTCCATAGGTTGCAGTTCTTGATGCACCCGTGGGTCTCGGATCTCCTGACGCATATTGAGGTAATCAGTCCAGGTTGCCGATAGCTAGTGATCAACTTGGGTAAGAGGACCTGCCTGTAATATGGTTTAATGTCAAACACTGGCTCTTCCTGCTCGCTCTCAATGATCATGTTGTGCAAGATGACACAGCAAGTCATGATCTCCCACATTTGATCTTTCGACCAGGTCTGAGCAGGGTACCGGACAACAGCAAATCAAGATTGAAGCACACCAAATGCCCACTCGACATCCTTCCTGCAAGCCTCCTGAACATTCACAAAGAAGGCGTTCTTGCCTCCTGGCACAGGGTTTGAGATAGTCTTCACAAACGTCGACCATCTCGGATAGATGCCATCAGCTAGATAGTACCCCTTATTGTAGTGCCGCCCATTGACCTCGAAGTTCACTGGAGGAGAATGACCTTCAACAAGCTTGGCAAAGACAGGGGAGCACTGTAGGACATTGATGTCATTATGAGTTCCTGGCATCCCAAAGAAAGAGTGCCAAATCCAGAGGTCCTGTGTGGCCACTGCCTCAAGTACCACACTGGAATTCACAATTCTGAGGAAAAGGCTCAGGACGGGTGTGATTGGTACGAAGGCGATCCCCTCATCCCTCTCGCTCCCGCGACGCGCCCCGCGCGCGCGTCTCGGGAGAAACCCTAGCGCTGTCGGCGGGCTTCCCCTCCTCCTCCCTCCTCTCCCTCGCCACCGCCAGAGAGGGCGCGGCGGCGGCGGCGGGGCTGCCTTGTCTCCTCGGCGGGGGCCTCCGACGCGGGTCGTGGCGGCCGCCTGGGATGCGGCGCTGGCGGCGGGCGTGGCAGCGCGGCGGCAAGCTGGAGCCTGCTGGCGACGGCTTCGTGGCGGCGGCGTGACCGGCGCGGCGGTGGTGGGCGTGCCTTGGTCGCCAGATCTGGGTCCTTCGGCGCGGGTCAAGGCCGGATCTGGGACCTGGCGGCGCGGGCCGAGGGCGGCGCGGGCTGCTAGTCTCTTCCCCTGCCATGGCCACAACGGGTGGTGGTGCGACGCGGCAGCGGTTGGCTGGTGGGCGGGCTGGCCGGGATCCGAAGCTTCGGCGGCTGGACGACGGTGGGTCGCGCAGATGGGCTCCTCGGTGAGCTTCCTTCGCGATTGGTGGCGGCCCTCGGGATCTCTCCTTGCCGGCTGGCGGGTGTATGTTGGTGGCCGCCAAGGTGGGGCGACACCAAGTTGTCCGGTGGGGAGGCATGCTGGAGGGACGGGAGGCGCCGCCGAGCCCGGGCCACCCGTCGCTGACACAGGGGTGTGCCGGCCCGGATGCATCTACTCCCCCTCCTCCCCCGTTCCCCGGCCATGTGTGGGCTGACGCAACTCCGGCGTTGTTCGAGGCGGGATGTATGCCGCGGTTTCTTCGGTCGGGTGCGCCCTTTGGCCCAAGCTGATCACTTTGGTCGGTCCTGGGGGTGTTTGGATGCAGGGCGGCGGCCCCGGCGGCGGGAGGCACGAAGTTCGTGGGCGGGACTTGCGCCTCGGGTGCGGGCGAGCGGCCACGGCCACGTGGGTGGGTGGTCGCTGGTGGTTGACAGAGCTAGGTTGCTTCGGAGGGGTGGGCGTGCTGGGGTTCATTACCTGCCCAATCTTGTATTGGCCGACGGTGGCGGCGTCCGTGGACACCATATCCTTCCTGTAGGCTCCGTCGCAGTGGCCTTTCTCCTTCGAGTTGCTCTGGGTGAAAACCCGATCTTTGGGATCGGATGGTGGCGGCTATCGTGGTCGTCCCCTTCTTGGAGGCACCATCTTGGAGTCCTGGTTCTGTCGTTCCCGTCTCCCCTCCCCTCGGAGGAGGAGGTCTCTGGTGGCTCCAAGCAGTTCGTCCTCGCGCATTTGTAGTGGCTTGGTAGTCGTTGGGGTGGTGTGGCGGTGCATGGCACCCTTGTATCTTGCCTTGGGTGTGTGTGTCGTGTGCGGTGGTGGCGTGAGTTTGTATCATGGTCTTTGTGGTTTGGTGCTTTATATATAAAGCGGGGCGAAAGCCTTTTTCGGTAATTCTGAGGAAAAGCTTTCGCCTCATCCGATAACGGCGCCGAAATATTTTCTCACCGTGCAATGGAGCGTCGGCGAAGTAGTCCGAGTAGAGCATGCAGTAGCCTTCCAGACGATGCCGGTTCTTTGCTTTCATCTGCCCAAGCGCCGAGCCACCTCGCCGCGGCTTTTCACTGCTCGCGAGCAGGCCGGCGAGGGCGGCGAGCACCATGAGATGCTCCTGCTCCTGGACGTCGGCTTCGGCTTCCTCCTCTAGCAACGCCGCGAGCGCCTCCTCATCTTCGGAGTCCATCGCCGGGCCGGGCAAATCACCGAACACCTTGCGGGTGAGGTGGGCGCAAACCCACCGGTGTACAAGCCCTGCGCGGCCGGAACGCCGGAAAAGTTGCCCAGACGGCGGTGGAGAGGCTGCCTCGGCGAAACCTCTTCTTTTTTCCGGCGGAGAATGATCTATCTAGCTGTGGTGGGCGGTGGACGGCGCCGGGATCGGCAGGGTGGCGGCCGAGCGCGAGGGGTCGGAGACGAATTTGGACGGGTGGCTTGACTTTTCGCCTGGCAATGTGGCCCCAGGTGCGCTTTTCCCTTGCGCCGGAGCCCCCGAGCGCCCCCCAGTGCGCCGGGTTCGGCCTGCGATCACCGGGCGCAAAAACGGGCCGACCCGGCTGAATTCAGCGTCCTGGGGGCGTGACTGGGGCGTTTTTCCGGCGCCAGCGCGGAAAAAACGCTGGGGAGGGTCTGTTGGGGGCTCGGCTGGAGATGCTCTTAGGCTCCTGCTTGGCTGCCACATTTGGTTCCTCCTGACCGGCGAATTTCGCAAGAGACAAAGGCTGATCAACTCAGTTAAACTTAACACACATTTCTTAGTTAGCTGCTGGAGAATCAGAAAAGACATTTTATCTAATTGCTTTTCTTCTTCAGGAAAGTCCACGATATTTAAGCAGGCAAGAATCCCACCATTGTATTCTTCCCTGGAAAATCACTATTCCTGTGTGTGACAAAGCAGTACATACACCTTACGTATTACAGATTAAGCTTCTTTTCCGAACTGGTTTCGATGAGGCAGAACTTACGGGCTATACATCAGTCATCCATGCCAATGTGTATGTACCAGACAATTAAAGTATGCCAATACTGGAACGGGTGTGTTTTTAATATTTTTTACCTCTATTGCTTAGTTTCGATGAGGCAGAACTTACAGGCAGCTTTATGATGTCTTTTGGGAGTGTGTTTGCATATCTTTTTCCTGAGTAATAACGAGTTACATATGCACAGATACTATATGATGGAGCTAAAGAGCTTTCCCAAGTTTAACCTGAGTCTTCAAAATATGTCATATCCCCGGATAATCAGGTCTGTACATCCTATTTTGTTCAGTAAGTAAATAGAGTTACATTTTGGTTGGGCATAAACATCAATATCTCGCAACATGTACAACTTGGTTCAGCTGAAGCAGCTATAATCGAACCTGTTCAGACCTTGCACCTGCTTTATTTTTCTTATAGAGCACTTTGTACTGATTTATTTGGGATGGCTATAAGAAATTTATTTTTCTCTCCGGCAGTATTGTGTTTTGCTGCTTTTCCACTGTCATTCTCAAACATGCAGTGACTGTAGATGATTCAGCCAAATGAAATATACAAAGTTTTGTCTCTAACCTGTCCTTTTTATGTATCGCTCCTTTGATTTTCCACAAATCATTGTCTTCTGACAACTGGGAAATATGTACTCTTCACTTGTTATTACACTTGATTTCTTCAGAGAAAGAATACGAACTTTTTAGTTCTTCATAAGCTCAAATAATTTCATTAAATTGTTGGTTGTTTAGATTCAAGCGCTTTGAGGGCCTTACTGTTTACCTTGTTTGATGGTACTGAAACTAATTCCTTGTTAAGAATTGTTGCCTTGTTTATGTGAAGGATACTGGTTACCAGCTTGACATCGTATGCCTTGCAGTATCAATGAAATTATGAAGTTTGTTTATTTATAATGTACTGCTCTCCTATCTTCAGGAGATTGGAGAAAAACTATCAGAAATCGGTGGCAGGTTGGATTACCCACTCCTTAACAAAGAACTAGTACAGGATGTAAGAAAATTATGGGAAGATCCAGCCATCCAGGTGAAAACAAGTTGTTATTTCGGTCTCTGTAATTGTGTACTGTCAAACAACCAACTTAACTATAAAGAAATGCATCTGTAGGAAACTTACTCATGTGGAAGTGTGCTGCAAGTTCCTGACTGTGCGCACTTTCATGGAAAATCTGGACCGATTAGCTGAACCAGATTATGTACCAACAAAGGTCTGTGATTATCCATCATCTGTTTGATATTGGCTGTCAGTGTACTGAAATATTCATCTGAGTTTGAGGTTATCAGATGGATATAATTATGGTCAGATATGAGTATATGACATATGATGATATTCCTTGTTCTTTTGTAAACTGTAATCGAATATTTAATGGAGGAGCGACCATTACACTGTATAACTAGGGTCAGTATAGAATGACGAGCACCAAATTAAAGAAACCAAACTGTAAACTGTCGATCAAAAGTATGCTATTCAGACGATGAACGCCAAACTGCAGATCAGAACCTTTACTACAGGCTTATGCACTTATGCTTGTTCTGTCGATCAAAAGTATATATGTTGTTCAAACGATGAACACCAAACTGCAGATCAGAACCTTTACTATAGGGTTATGCACTTATGCTTGTTCAATGATGAACACCAAATTGCCGGTGGCTGTTCTGCCGTTCTTACTCAAGAATACATCTCTCTTTTTTTGCATTTTGAGATATATTTTGCAGGAGGATGTGCTCCATGCAAGAGTACGGACAAATGGGGTTACCAGCTTGACATCGACCGTATGCCTTCGTATTATTGAGATTATGAAGTTTGTTTATTTATGGTGTACTGCTCTCCTGTCTTCAGGAGATTGGAGAAAAACTACCAGAAACCGGAGGCAGGTTGGATTACACACTCCTTAACATAGAACTCGTACAAGATGTAAGAAAACCATGGGAAGATCCAGCCATTCAGGTGAAAATAAGTTCTTATTTCGGTTTCTGTAAATGTGTATACCGTCAAACAACCAACTTAATTATAGAGAAATGCATCTGTAGGAAACTTACTCGTGTGGAAGTGTACTGCAAGTTCCTGACTGTGCACACTACTACATGGACAGATTAGCTGAACCAGATTACGTACCAACAAAGATCTGTAATTATCCGGAGACATTTATATACTGGTTTTCTGATGTCTCTGAACTGCAGCATCATCTGTTTGAGGTTATCAGATGGATATAATGATGGCGAGATATGACGGATGATGGTATTCTTTTTCTTTTGCAAACTGTTGGAATCTAATATCTCAAAATCAAATATTAAAGGAGAAGCGACCGTTACACTATAAAATGACGACCACCAATTGAAGAAACCAAACTGTAAACTGTCGATAAAAAGTACGCCGCTGTTCAGATGATGAACACCAAACTGCAGATCAGAACCATTCCTATAGATTTATGCTTGTTCAAATGATGAACATCAAACTATCAATCAAATTTTTTAGTTCAGTTTGTTTATGTGTTTTAGAAACGTTCCTATAGGTTTATTAAATCACTTCAATTAATTCTCAGTGTATAGAAACTGAAAGTCGTATGTTGTGTAACATTTGGAGAGATTTTGCAGGAGGATGTTCTCCATGCAAGAGTATGGGCGAATGGGGTTGTAGAAATTTAGTTCAGGTAATATGCTTACCTGAGGTTTGCATATTTATCTCGCTCGACTCGATACGGAATGACAGATTGAAGTTAACCGGGCAGTTTCTCTCTCTGCAGCCCCCTTGGCGAGAGCAAAAGAGGCGGAGAAGTGTACAGGCTGTACGACGTAGGAGGTCAAAGGAATGAGAGGAGGAAGTGGATTCATCTTTTCGAAGGTGTTGATGCCGTTATCTTTTGTGCTGCCATTAGCGAGTAAGTACGATTTCTAAACTGCACCGAATGCTCAGGTACGATCAATGGGTGCATCCTTTGGTCTGATGTTTGGAGGCTGTTACTGTCAGGTAAAGTATTTGACAAAAAACTACCACATTAGGGGTTGTCGTTCCACAGAACTACCACATTTTAAAAAGTGACTAATAACTACCAATTTTTTTTAATTTTGTGACTAAAAATTACCACTTTTGGTCAGTTTAGACAATTTAAACACGTTTATGACATGCGGGACCCACCTGTCAGGGCTGATGTTGCGGCAAAGTCAACTCCGTTTATTTTGACCGTTGAGCTGACCGTTTGACAGGTGGGGCCCACACGTCATTCTTCTTCCTCTCGCTATCTCTCTTCCCTGAACTCTCTATCCCGAGCCACCATGGCCATGCCACTCTCACCAGCGTCGCCGCCGCCAAGCCTACAGCGAGGCACGCACGAGGGCAGAGTGCTCCGGCGGCCATGGCAAGGAGCAACGGCGAGCACGGTCGGCAGAAGGCGCGGCCGGTGCTGGCGCTGGGCGGCAACGGGGCAGCAACAGCGTACGACACGGGGGAGGCAGCAGCAGACAGTAGCGCGCGGGGGAGGCAGCGGGCACGGGCGGCAGCAGGGTCGGGGCCAGGCGAAGGCCGACGCGGGCGCAGGCGAGTAGCAGAGGCGGGGGCGGGGGGGGGGGGGGGGCGAGGCAGGGGCAGCCGCAGCCGGAGCAGACAACCGTCGTAAGGAGCAGCGGCAAGCAACAATGGCAAAGAGCAGCAACCCCGGCGAGGAGCTGGATGGGCATGCATGGCGTCGCCCGCCGTGGTTGCGGCAACCCTCCAGCCCTGCAGCGTCGCATGCAGCACCTCCAGTACGGGGCTATGCTGCACTTGGAGCTCGGCCGCTCTGCACGCAGGAGCTGGCACACCCTCGAGCTCGCCAGACCAATGCCAGCTGGCTCCGGCGATGAGCTCGTCGGTAGGGACCCGATTGCTTTTTCTAAAAAATTGAGAAGGACCTGATTGCTTTTTTATAAAACTTGCAAGGATCTGATTGCTTTTTTAAAAGTTATAGGGACCTGGTTGCTTTTTTTTTGAAGGGACCGACGTGTGGGCCCCACTGTCATAACGGTCAGCTTAACGGTTAAAATAAACGAAGTTGACTTTGCCGCCACGTCAGCCCTGACAGATGGGTCCCGCATGTCATAAACGTGTTTAAATCGTCTAAACTGACCATTTTTCAAAAATGGTAGTTTTTAGTCATAAAATTAGAATATTTGGTAGTTATTACTCACTTTTTTAAATGCGGTAGTTGTGGGACGACAACCCCTAATGTGATAGTTTTTTGTTAAATACTCCTGTCAGGTATGATCAGTTGTTATTTGAGGATGAGACTCATGACAGAATGATGGAGACCAAGGAGCTCTTCATCTGGGTGTTAAAGCAAAGATGTTTGGAGGTCTGTATACATGCATCCGTCCATCTCAAATTTCCCGTTTTAACCTCAAACTATTTTGATTTCTGATCCTACTTGATGTGATGTTGCTTTCGGTCCAGAAAACATCGTCCATGCTGTTCCTCGACAAATTTGACATATTCGAGAGGATACAAAGGTATATAACGAGAGCGAATAAGGCAATTCCTAACCTGTTGCGCGCGCAACGCCAATCTCGACCGCACATGCTACGTGCAGATCCAAACCGGCTGGCCCACTGGACCCAGGCCTGGAAAATATATTCCTCCTTCACCGGCCGGTATACAGATCAAATACATACCTAGGCTACGCCCGACGCCTCCATTCTCCCGTCCCCTCCCCACAGGGAAGCGGATCCTCTAACATCCTGAAGGGATGTCACGTAAGCTACAGTAACCGTGACATCCTTTCTTCACATCCATATGGTTAAGCCTAAAATGATTATAATTAATTTGCAAATTACAAATCTACTGTATACATTTACAAAAATTACATACAAACAAAATTATGGTGCAATAAAATTATTTTTTGATTTTTTTTGTACAAGCTACAGTAAATCCGCACAATGATTGATACAGTATTTCACTGTAGCTCGTGACATCTCTTTCTTCGTTTTACATACACATGCCACTGTAGCTTCATGACATTCCTTCAGGATGTTAGAGCCCCCCCCCCCCCCCCAGCCGGTCACTACTAGAAAAACCGCTACTAATGGCGCACCTAATTTGGCCATTAATGGCGCATTACCGGTGCGCCATTACTAGCACGCCATTAGTAATTTTTACTAATGGCGCACCAGTGGTGCGCCATTAGTATCTGGTATACTAATGGCGCACCACTGGTGCGCCATTAGTATAGGCCACGGTGTGCCATTAGTATGCCTCCCAGGGGCCATGTATACCCAGGTGCTTTGGATACTAATGGCGCACCACAACTGGATGCGCCATTAGTAATCGCGGCATACTAATGGCGCACTGTCCTGTGATGCGCCATTAGTGATGCGCCATTTTGAATCTAGATCTGGATCGTGATTTTTTGCCCATTTTTTGCTCGGTTTTTTTGCTTGTTTTTTGGCACGACATTATTTCAAATTTTGTTCCTGTTTTTGGATCTTGTTGCCATGGTCTTTTGCCGGAGAGGAGTTCGCCGGAGAGGAGGAGGAGGAGGTCGCTGGAGAGGAGGAAGGAGAAACCATGAGGGGATGGGAGGAGCTCACCGGAGAGGAGGGAGGAGGAGCTCACCGGAGAGGAGGGAGGAGGAGCTCACCGGAGAGGAGGGAGGAGGAGCTCACCGGAGAGGAGGGATTTTTTGCCTCACCGGAGAGGAGGGAGGAGGAGCTCACCGGAGAGCAGGGAGGAGGAGCTCACCGGAGAGGAGGGAGGAGGAGCTCACCGAAGAGGAGGGAGGAGGAGCTCACCGGAGAGGAGGGAGAAGAAACCATGAGGGGAGGGGAGGGGAAGGGAGGAGGGAGGAGGGAGGAGGAGGTCGCCGGAGAGGAGGAGGAGGTCACCGGAGAGGAGAAGTAGGTGGAGGAGAGAAGGGAAGATGAAATGAAGAGAGGAGGAGAGGACCAGCCATATATACGGCATACTAATGGCGCACCGCGGGCAGGTGCGCCATTAGTAAATTTTTTTATTTTTTTTTGATTAATTTTGAATTTTGAAGGCGGGAAGATATTAATGGCGCACCACGGGCAGGTGCGCCATTAGTAATTGTTTTTTTATTTTTTGACTTATTTTGAATTTTGAAGGCGGGAAGATACTAATGGCGCACCACGGGCAGGTGCGCCATTAGTAATTGTTTTTTTATTTTTTTGACTTATTTTGAATTTTGAAGGAGGGAAGATACTAATGGCGCACCATGGTCAGGTGCGCCATTAGTAACTTTTTTTTATTTTTTTGACTTATTTTGAATTTTGAAGGCGGGAAGATAGTAATGGCGCACCATGGGTAGGTGCGCCATTAGTAAGTTTGATTTTTTTGATTTTTTTTGCCTCTCCAGATCTTAAAAGCCCCGTATCTTTTTTTCTGTTAGGTTTTTGAGGATTTTGAAAATGTTTAACGAGGTAGATGATTTTTCATATAAAAAACTTTTTCATCCGAGTTAGTATGCAAAAGTTATGCCCATTTTTACAAATTCTCGCGAGATTTTGCAAATGAAGTCCATATTTGTAAATTTTCCCAACAACTAGGCCACATATCACATGGGAAACTTATTTTCTTTTATTTTTTGACATTTTTATCATTTTCTTTTATTTTTTTTAAAACTGAAAAGGCGATCCACAGGGCGGGGGGGGGGGGGGGGGGTGCATTCGGTGGAAGTGGTGGGCAAGGTTACTAATTGCGCACCATGGGAGTGGTGCGCCATTACTAGTTCAACTAGTAATGGCGCACCACCCCCACGGTGCGCCATTAGTAGTTTTGAACAAAATTTTAAAAAATATATCTTTACTAATGGCGCACCGTGGATGTGGTGCGCCATTAGTATTTGGACACTAACGGCGCACCAACACGTGGTGCGCCATTAGTATATAGTAATGGCGCACCACATGTCTGGTGCGCCATTAGTGTCAATTCCATCTATAGCCCTTTTCCTAGTAGTGGGTCCTCCTCCCGTCCCCCACAGCCGGCCGCCCTCCCGATCTGGAGGCCTCCGGCCAGATCAGCTCCTCCATACCACGGCGTGCCTCGCGGTGTCCCTGGCTTGCTCGCCGTCACCAGCTCGCTGCGGATCTGGCAAGTCCGTACTCACCAAGGCTCCCGTGCGTCGACGTCTCCTGCCACCAGATCCGGCGACGAACATGCTGTCTTGTGCCTCCTCCTCAAGCTCACGAGCTGTGATTGCCTCTTCCTGCTTGCCAATGGATTTGTAGTTCAAGGTGATTAGGATTTTATTGCAGCAGTGTAAAATTGTTTGTTACGTGATGGATCTAGTAGCACATGGATCCACCACGTTTAATCTTGGTCTTGTGTTCTCTGTGATGAACTCACATGGGCTAGCTTGGATTTATGTCCCCAAAAAGGCTAGCACAATTTAGGCCCTCTGATAGTTTGTTGGGATTTGACTACAAGCTGGATTAAGTTTTGTGTGCGTTAAGGCTTCCTTTCAGCTCTCTCATGCCCGTTGTATAGATAAAATAAGCTGCAGTTTATTTGTTTGCACTGACAGGCGAAATCCTTGTGTATAGACATGCTTTATTTCCAAGTTCTCAGCATAGATTGAAACTTTTTGGGCAGATTTTGTACAAGAACATTTTGGATGTCTGGATCGTCCTTTGCTGAAAATTGATGAAGGACTTTATCTTTTTACAAAGAACTCTGTTTCTGCAAAGCGGTCTGATGTAGGGCAGATCCCTATGGGGCCGATCTTTCACGTATGGAGTGGATCCTATGGGGGAACATGAAGAACGCGCGGAAGAACACGAGGGAAAACGAGGGGAAAACAAGAGAAACACTCAATCGACACGAGATCGATCACACAAGTGCTAGATCATCAAGGCACAAAGTAACATGAGATCCATAGTCAACAAGGGACGATACAAAGGTAACCGTTCTTCTCCGTGAGGAGGTCTTGATTGTCTTCTCTGGATGGAGGTCTTGAATCCGGATGGTTCTTCTCCAAAGAGGTGCGGTCCCTCATGAGGAGTAGATCCAGTACGGATGAGCAATGCTCTATCTCAAATGAGCTATCACAATGCTAACCCTAAAATGTAGGTGGGGATGGAGTATATATAGTCTAGGGGCGAAGAGGGGTACATGGGCCTCGGCCCTACACTATTCGCAGACAAGGAAGGCCAGATGTCCGGGCGTCGGGCCGGATGTCCGGTGTCTCGCGAGGGGCCGGATGTCCGGGCTGAATGGTCGGATGTCCGGGCTGGTGCAGATGGCCGTTCTATTCTCTGGATGGGCGACGCCGGATGTCCGATCGGAGGGGCCGGATGTCCGGTGCTTCGGGAGGCGCCGGATGTCCGGGGTGATGGCCGAATGTTCGGGCTGACGGGGCAACCTTCTGTGCTCCCTGGACGCCGGTGCCAGATGTCCGGGCTTTTGGCCGGATTTCCGGTGAGGGGGCCGGATGTCCGGTCCCTGTAGCTTCTTCTGCCGAATCCTGGCCGTGTAGGTCTCCAGGTGCCGGATGTTCGTTGTCCTGGCTGGATGTCCGGTGCCTGGAGGCTATTCTTGCCTTCTTCCGTTGGTCCTCTTCTTCCATGGACTTGGAGTCTTGACCATCTTCATGTGCATCCTCGGGCGGGTCCTCTTGGTACCTAATCATGCACAACATTCCGGATTGAGGTAGTAGCCATGTCTCGAGAGGATCATGTGATATATCACTAAGGAGAGAAGTCACCTCGATCTCGAGAGCTCTACCTCGTGCTCTAGTCATGGGTCCTCTTGGTGCTTGGTGAGACGATGGAAGGTCCATGGGGATAACTGAAGGATGCTCCGCATCATCTCCCCTCCCTTGGGAAAGATCTGACCTCGGATCGAAATCCTCATCACGATGGTATGGTGAGAGATCGTTGACGTTGAAGATATCGCTCATGGATTACTTATCGCATGGGATGTCGATCTTGTAGGTGTTGTTGTTGTAGCATGCTAGCACCTTGAAGGGTCCATCGGCTCGAGGTAGTAGTTTGGACTTGCGTTCATTGGGGAAGCGGTCCTTGCGAAGGTGTAGCCACATGAGATCGCCGATGTTGAATATCATGGGTTGCTTGTTGATGTTGAGCTTGGTCGCTAGTCATTGTACTTGGCGCTCGATGGTGTGCCTTGTATCTTCATGCATCTTCTTGATGTAGCTTGCACGGGCACTTGCGTCAAGGTTGGTGCGCTCTTGTAGAGGAAGAGGTAGAATGTCCAATGGGGACAATGCGTTGAAGCCGTAGACGACCTCGAAGGGGACTTGCCGGTCATAGAACGTCTTGCACGGTTGTAGGCGTACTCGGCGATGGGTAGACACTCCTCCCACTCCTTGATGTTCTTCTTGATCAATACGCGAAGTAGAGTGGAGAGCGTACGGTTTGTCACCTCCGTTTGGCCGTCGGTTTGAGGGTGGTATTCAGATGAGAACAAGAGCTTGATTCCGAGCTTGGCGCATAGCGTCTTCCAAAAGTAACTCAAGAACTTGACATCGCGGTCGGAGACGATCGTTTTGGGTACTCCATGTAGACTCAAGATTTCCCTACAAAAGATATTCGCAATGTGTGAAGCATCGTCTATCTTGTTGCATGGAATAAAATGAGCCATTTTAGAGAAACGGTCCACAACAACAAACACGAAACCCTTTCAATTTTGAGTTCTAGGCAAACCAAGTACAAAATCCATGCTAATGTCTTCCCAAGGTTGATAAGGAATAGGAAGAGGCATGTAAAGACCATGTGTCAGGGGGATGAACCCCGGGCAGGCAACGGAACCCGGATCCTCTTGAAAAATAACGGGGCTGGCACCGCCCCTCAAACCGGCACGCGCTTGACCGGGTCACTCGACCCGGCCAAGCACCGCGACCCGGCCAGACTCTCCGACCCAGCAAGACACGTCGACACGGACTCAAGAACTAGCGCAAGACAGCCGAACCCGGCACAAAGAAATCTTCCTCGACAAGCCAGCACCACCCGTGGCATGCTCCACAATCCAGCCACGGGACAGCTCCCGTCCCATCCAGGCTGTACGATGGGACGAGTCTTCAATCATCGATGACCAAGACAACAGTGCTTCCACCCATGCCTATGGTCAGCCGGAGCGTGGCAACAGTGCCCCTCAGCTACCAGCTGACCAGGGCCGGCGTGGCTACAATGCGCCCGCCCTCACCGCTGAAGACAGCAAGCGGCGACCTAACGGAGGGCCACTGTACACGACTCGACTCGGCGACGCCCTGACGATCGACAAGACGGCGCATAGTCCCCCTAGGCACGCGGGGCCCGCACCTAGGGGAACCCAGCGAAGCATGAGCCCTCAGCAGGACCCAGCCCGGGATCCTGGACACCGACAATATGGACCCACCGACTCGGCGTATTACCATTGTAACCCTGGGGGGTTGGTCTATAAAACCCCCAGGAGCCCACGCATACAGGGCCATGACATGTGGTATGTGATGTATGTAGAGAATGGCAAGTAAGCATAGGACTAGCCACAAAAGCAACACCAGAGAGAAGGAGCAGCCCAAGCCTTAGCCAGCTTCCTTCCCCCCCCCCCCCATACAGCTCCAGGAGCAGCATTGTACCATCGATCATCCAACTACACTCGGCAGGACTAGAGGTATTATCCCTCCCGAGAGCCCCGAACCTGGGTATGTCCGCCGTCCCGCGCCCGCTCATGCCAACCTCGCCTCTGGACCCCCACCAGCGCCCTCGAGCATCCTCCTCTCTTTAGCCATCCCTTGGCATCTGCCGTGCACGCACCACGACAGTTGGCGCCCATCGTGAGGTAGTTCGAGGAGCTGGCCGGGATCATGCTTCAGACGGGGCCCTTCTCCTACGCCGACGAGCCCGTCGTGCTGGCGGACGAGTTGTCGACGCGCTCGCCGCCTCCTTCACCGCGTTGCGCATCTACGATGCGTTTGCAGCCGACGAGTACCCCAGCAAGGTGCTCAGCTACTCCGACTCTCCCCTCTCCCTCGGCGGTGGCATTGCCGCTGGGGCGAACGTCCATGTGGAGGTTTTCATCACCGGTGATGGCGCCTCCTCCTCGTCGAGCAAGACGAGGAAGGCCGCAGAAGCCAGGGCCGCAGCCGAACGGACCGAGCCGTCCGATCCGCTGCGTGCCGCGATGCAGAGCCTCCACATCCCCATCGGCACCGACGTCGACGCCACCAACGTCACCGAGGCCCAATCTCAGCTCGAGGAAAGCCGCCAGCAGATGCTGGACCTGTCCGAGACACTCGCCGCCACCAAGCGTCGCCTGGAAGCCGCTTAGCTGGAGCACGACGCCGCCCACGGATTCGCGCCCGCCGCGGTCGAGCCAAGCCGGGTCGCCGATGTGCGTACCCGGGGAGGAGCGATCGGCCGGGCCCTTGACGCCGTCCGAACTGTCTACGAGACCCCAGTGAAGAACATGCGCGCTGCCCAGGCAGCCGCAGTCGGCCTAGACCGGCTCACGGGTGAAGAGCTGCAGGAGCGCATCGAGCGGATGCGTGAGCTCCTCAATGCAGCCAACACCCAGCAAGATCGCCTCAACCAGCTCGCCAAGCCGGCGGGATCCGGCTCCGCCCGCCTTGGCGGACCCGGCGAACATCTGCACACGGCTTCCTCGCCGCCCGGCGAGGTGCACTCCGGCCAAGCCCGGACTCGGCGCAACCCGTCCGCCGCGGCCGCCGATGTCCTGGGCGATGAGCCCGCCCCAGAGACCCAACGCGGACCCGGCCAGCATGGCCGGCGTCCGGCCCCGACCGACCCGGCCCCTCGGGGCCTGGCCGCCAGTCGACTCGGCCCGCGCGCCATCGACGACGCCGACGCTCGCCACCGCCTCGATCAGCTTGCTCGCTCCCTGGAAGTGAAGGAGAGCGGAGCTATCGGGCCGGCGTGCTTCGTCCCACGCATCCGGGAGGAGCCCTTCCCCAAAGGGTTCATGCTCCCCCGCGACACCCCCAAGTACGACGGGACTGTGAAGCCGGAAGACTGGCTCACCGACTACACCACGGCCATTGGCATCACCGGTGCCAATCGTCGTCTTGTCGTGCGCTACGCACCGCTCATGCTCCAGGGGTCGGCCCGCACGTGGTTGAACAGTCTGCCGATGGGCAACATCAACGCGTGGGTCGATTTTGAGGAGGCCGTTGTCCGCAACTTCACGGGGACCTACAACCGACCCAGACGCCCTAGCCAGCTCGCCATGTGCGTGCAGGGGTCGATGGAGACTGGTTGCGAGTACCTCACACGCTGGACCGAGCTCCGAAACAGCTGCGAGGGCGTACATGAAGTACAGGCGATCCAGTACTTCGTCAGCGGGTGCCGAGACGGCACCCTCCTCAAGCATAAGCTCTTACGCTCCGAGCCGGCCACCATGGCCGCGCTCATGGTGACGGCGAATAAATACACCAACGCCGACTTCGCCTTGAAGACCCAGGTGGCACTGGACGAAGCCGGCAAGGCAAAGCCAGTTCCTCCTTCGAAGCCGTCCGGCGAAAGTAACCGGCAGCAGCAGCACCAGAACAACAAGCGCAAGGCCGACCAGCCATCGCAGCGTCACGACAACCGGCTCGTCGCGGCCGCCGAGCCCACGGCAGACCCGGCGGCGAAGCGCCGGCAGATCGGCAAGATGGCATGGAAACCCGCCATGAGTTTTGAAGAGATGCTCGATGCCCCATGCAAGCACCACAGCGGCGCCAGACCCTCCACGCACGCGCTTTGGCAGTGCACCATCACCAAGCGCATCATGAGGGGCGACATCCCGTCTCCTCTGGCTCCGGCTCCAGCTCCAGGTGCGGGACATCCGCCTCCGCCTCCACCACCGCCTCCCGCTGGCGACGCGATGTGCAACGACACCTACCCGGACCAGAACGCGGCCTATGTCGTCTTCACCAGCCTCGGCGACGACAAGCGCAGCGAGCGCCTCCTTCGGTAGGAGGTGAACACCGTCCTCCCAGCCAAGCCGGAGTTCATGCACTGGTCGGATCACCCGATCACCTGGACCCGGGAGGATCACCCGGCGCTGATGCCGAATCCGGGTGGCTACGCCCTCGTCCTCAACCCAACCATCCTCGCGCGGCGCACATGCAAGTTCTCCCAAGTTCTCATCAACGGCGGCAGCAGCATCAACTTCCTCTACAAGCCCCGCACCACAATCAAGTCTCAAGCCCTGGCCGACTTCCTCGTTGACTCGACCGAGACCCAGTACTTGCCGCCGGCTCCCGACTCGAGGCACTGGCGCATGCATTTCGACAGATCCAAGATGCGGCTCGGCCTCGGGGCCAACACCGTACTATCGTCCCTGAAGGGCGACCGGCTCCGCTATGCGCTCCAGATCCACTTCGCCGCCTCACACAACGTTGCCGAGTATGAAGCCCTTGTGCACGGCCTCCGGCTTGCCAAGGAACTCGGCATCCGACGCATCCTGTGCTACGGTGACTTGGACCTGGTAGTGCAGCAGTGCTCCGGCGAATGGGACGCCCGCGACTTAAACATGGCAAGCTACCGCTTCCTTGTCGAGAAGCTGTCCGGATCCTTCGAGGGATGCGAGTTCCTCCATGTCCCGCGCATGGAGAAGGAAGCAGCCAACACACTCGCTAAGATCGCCTCATCCCGTCAAGCCATCCCGTCCGGCGTCTCCCTCGAGCACCTACGCAAGCCATCCATCAAGCCATCGCCAGACTCCGAGTCCATCCACGTTCCAGACAACCCGGCCTGGGGACTGCTGAACCCGGCCCAGGGGCTACTCAGCTCAACCCAGCCACCATCGCCCCAGACCCGACCGTCGCCATCCCCGACCCGGGGGCTGCTCAACCCGGCCCGGGGGCTGGCGACTTGGAACCCACCCTGGTGTCCGTCTTCGCCATGGTTACGGCCCCATCTTGGGCCCTCCCAATATCGGAATTCTTGGAGAACGGGGTTCTCCCCATGGACGAGATCGAAGCTCGGCAAGTGCAGCGCCGGGCGTCCGCCTACAACATCATCAACAACAAGCTCGTCAAGCGCAGCTCCACCGGCGTGTTCCAACATTGTGTCGAGAAGGAACAAGGCATCGACATCCTCCTCGACATTCACCAGGGCGAGTGCGGGCACCACGCCGCATCGCGATCCCTGGTGGCCAAGGCGTTCTGCCATGGTTTCTACTGGCCCATGGCCCTCGAAGATGCCGAGTCACTCATTCTCAAGTGTGAGGGGTGCCAACGCTTCAGCAAACGCAGCCACCAGCCGGCGTCAGCACTCCGCACCATACCGATCGCCTGACTCTTCGCGGTCTGGGGACTCGACATGGTGGGACCCTTCAAAACCGCTCGAGGCGGCATGACGCACTTGCTGGTGGCAGTGTACAAATTCACCAAGTGGATCGAGGCAATACCAATCAAGAAACTGGACGGGCCAACAGCCGTCCGATTCATCAAGGACATAGCGGTGCGCTACGGCATGCCGAACAACATCATCACCGACAATGGCACTAACTTCGCCAAGGGGCGTGCTCGAGCAATACTGCTCCGTCTCCGGCATCCGCCTCGACCTGGCCTCCGTTGCACATCCGCAGTCCAACGGGCAGCTCGAGCGGGCCAACGGACTCATCCTGTCCAGCGTCAAGCCGCGACTCATCGAGCCACTCATCCGCTCACCCGGCAGCTGGCTTGACGAGTTGCCGGCCGTTCTCTGGAGTCTACGCACCACGCCGAATCGGTCGACCGGGTTCATCCCGTTCTTCCTCGTTTATGGAGCCAAAGTCATCATCCCGACCGACGTCGAGTTCGACTCGCCGCGCGTCACGATGTACACCGAAGCCGAAGCTAGAGAAGCACGCGAAGATGGCGTCGACCTGCTTGAAGAAGCACGCCTCCTGGCGCTCAGCCGTTCGGCCATCTACCAACAAGGCCGGAGGCACTACCACAACAAGAAGATCAAGCCCCTCGCGTTCCGTGAGGGTGACCTCGTCCTCCGACTCGTCCAAGAGCAAGCAGGCCAGCACAAGCTGTCCCCTCCATGGGAGGGCCCATTCATCGTGAGCAGGGCCTTGCGCGACCGCAACGCCTACTACCTCATCGATGCACGCAAGTCAAGGAAGCGCAAGAAGGACACCGCCGGTGAAAAACGACCCGGCCGTGGAACGCGGAACTCCTCCGCTCGTTTTATAGTTAGCCGCACGAGTGTATGTATCGTCGCCTTTTGTAAACGCATGAAACTATGGGGTCCCCGAACGAGACTCGGGGGCTGCCTTTTGTCGACCAATTTATTGTGTCCCTATTTTCCTGTATCACTATACCATTGAACCTGGCCACCAGTCCAACTCGCTCGACCCGGGGGCTCGGGGGCTGGCCAGCTCGGTTGCCACCCCGCCGCCTTACTTGGTGATTCGTGATAAAGTTAGGATGTCGCGGTCCCCCACTTCGCCCTAAAGCCATAGATCCAGCTTTGGTTGTCGGCTGGCAAGCACAACGGGCCAAAGCTCCTCTATGCTTCATACACTTAAGTCAAAGGCTGCCGGGTCAATCAACCCGGCCCGCCGCTCTTCAAATAAGCAGCCACACGACCGGCTGCTCGCCAACCAGCTTTGCCGGATTGCCGCCAGCTGGCCCAGTGGGTGTTTCGCTCACGCTCAACGTTTCGAAGGGCCCAAGTCCTGCACGCTCTTCTCGAAGAATCG